>NW_024733231.1:8912941-9016132 GCF_018991925.1 Homarus americanus
AATGATGATTTAATGGATTCATTTAATTTTCAAATATCTATCTAAGTTACTGGTTATACTTTTGTCATAACCAATCAGTCATTACCCTTAGTAATAATAAGATAGGATCACAGATACGGGCAGATAATTGCACTTTACATTTATTTGTCAAGCTCTCCATACAATGATTTCATAATTTGTATGGATATATGATTCACCACGTTCACGCTGTAATAAAATTAATCTTCTAAAAGAGAATTTTAACTTGGGACACATGTGATTACTTCCACTATGGGTATAACTTAACAGAGCCTTAATTCTTCAAGTGATACATTTACTGCTGAAGCCTGATTGCTTTTTGTTGCAACCAGGCTTCATCACAAGAACTTCTTCCCACGGCCATAAATAAACAAAAAAATTTTGGTTACCACACATAGTCTCGCGTCACTGACAGTCACTGTGACGGTTGTCGCAAGTAGAACTGGTAAGCGTGACTTGAATTAACCATTAGGTGCATAGACCAGGCCTGGATTGCTTTTGTCGCAAACCAGGCTTCCACACGTGATATATGCTTCCATCGAGATAACAACCAGGTTAACACATCTTTAGTCCTGTGTCGATCAATACGGTCACGGTAGACGGGTGTCGCAGGAGAACTCTGTGTTGAATTAATTAACCATTTACTGTAGGTTTGATAGGCCAGCCTGGATTGCTCTGTCTCAACCAGGCATCCACAAGTGATATTTCCACGGGGGATGTAACAACCTAGTTTAACACGCTTAGTCTCAAAGTCGAGCCATTTGTCTACAGGACGGGAGGAGGTGGAGGACTCTGTGTGGTGTGGTGTCCCGCCCCCTTCAGGAGAGAGAGAATGACGACGTCTTAACTAACCCATGGCTCAGGGATACTCCTTAAATGAGGTTTTGCGTGAAGCGATGAACAGCACAACACTGTTCCACTGCCCACCCCCCAAAGGCTGGCTAACATACACTCAATTGAAAAATACATGTCCCAGTTATGAGATTTCTCGCCGGGCAGTCTTAATCTCTGGTAAAACAAACTTTTGGAGTTGGTTGCGTGGGTAAGCCTAACGCAACCCATGACATTCGTAAATTGAGATTCGTGCGTGTCTATTTATTAATAATTGTAGTCCCTGATCGTTACCGACTCCACCCAAGACTTGCACTATCACTACTGGTATTCACACACCTAGAGGAAATTCTGGTTTTAAGGAAATAAAAAGTGTACAGGTGTGATTAATAACTATGTTAAATTGAGAAGATACTCGTACTTTCTAAGCTTATGCTATTATTTACCTGTAATTCTCTGAATATTCTACTCAAATATAAAAATCAAAACTGAACGTTATAATTTATATATGAAGGGAATAATAAACCAACCAATATAATGCATTTTCTTATTCCTCAATATCTTACATCTTTGGAAAATTGACGTAATATTTGCAGTGTAAGGAGATAATTGATTATCTTACGGTGTTACGTGTTAAATTTAATCATACAATACTGTATTAGAATACTGCATTGTTATATAGTTTCCAGATGTCCTATTTTCAGTTTTTTCTTATTGGAACATATTCATATAATAATAACAATAATAATAATAATAATAATAAATAATACACACACAATGTCTAATAATGACATATAGCCTTAATATCTAACAGATAACCAGTACTGTACTTCCAAAGATGTTACAAAATGATAATCCTTGAATGTGTAAACAAACACTTAAACTGACATAGAAACTAGGATATATATGTAACAACAAGACAAAAATTAATAGAAACTTATTTAGAATCAATTCCAAGATTTTCAAAGGCTGAAACCTCTTGGGAAATTAGAGCAACTATTTTACTGTTCTTGTGGATTTTGATTCTAATTGAGCGTATTTAGTTAAGGTAGTGTTTCCACACCAAACTCCAAAATAAACCATCACACAAACCTTATTGAGATCTCTCTACAGTACCCTTGATGTTAATAAGTTTGATCTGATTCGTGTAAAAAGAAAAAACTTGTCTTCTTTTTTCGTATTGCTCTGGGTCTCATTTACATTATCTGGTACCGAGGCAAATTGTATCCCAACTCCTGTTGGAAACGTTCAAAATTTACAGGTATAACTTCAAGAAATACAGGTGAGTACAGTGATATTACATAGACACCGGGGTAGAGAAACCACAAACTGGATATTATAATTTGAGTACTGGAAAACCGCGTCTCATAATCAGTCATTGGCGGAGACTTAACTTGTGCTGGGCCAGGCAGGAAGGTAGTGGTGGCAGTAGGTAGTGCTGGCAGGTACCGCTGGTGGTATCAAGTGTTGGCAGATGGTATTGTGGTGTAGATGGTGGCGGTGTCAGACTGGTGGGTGGCAGGTGGTGTCAGGGAGACAGGTGTGGTGACAGGTGGTGGTGGTCACCCTTCATTTACCTTTGTCTTCATCTTTCAATTTTGCCAGTTTGTTCCTTATTGGTCCAAATTCCCAAAAATAGAAATAGAGAAAATAGATACAGTGTGTGTGTGTGTGTGCGTGGTGTGCGTGTGTGTGTCTTCACCTTCATCGCAACACAAAACCATCAAGGGTTTTCCACCGACAATCAGATAAGCTACCTGCCTATACTCTACTCACCTGAGACGACATCCCAGGTTTGTCACGCCAGGTGGTTTACCAGGTGACATCTCCTGAATTCGTTAAACTGACCTTTTGACCTCTACCCCAAAACTTCTAAGTGACGATAGAGGTCAAGGGCTTCACTTGGCGAATCTCTATGCTTTAGTAGGCAGTTGTGAAATAAAAGTTGTAAACCCGTGTTCCGCGGCCAACCCATATGACCTATAGCAAACCCAGACCATTGATCACGTCCGTCGTTACATTACTACTCATTCATTCATAAATAGTGATACTAATATTTGGCGACGGTGCTGTTTGGAGACACGAAGGTCTACACAATCTTATGGACCCTTCCTGCCAGATTTGTAGTGTGTGTGTGTGTGTGTGTGTGTACATATGTCCATTTTTTATGTGTGTCTGTTTGTGTATAAAAAAAAGCCAATTGCCCTTCCTTTATAGAATTCACTGATCTACTACCTGTCCTAAGTATTCCATTTAAAGAATATGACCTCAATACCGTAAATTCTTAGATAAATTCGCTACCAAAGGAACCTAACTCATTAACTTATCTAAACATATCCTGCAAATTCTCAAATATTTCCTAAAAGAATCTTCATTTTAAATAACAACAAATATTAAATAGCAAAATCACAAAATATCACTTCCTGTATAATTTCGTTTAAATCGATAATTTCCCAATGATTATAATTATCACGACAAGCTCCCTGGTTTGAGGGACGGGTCGTTGCAAATGGCGATGTTCAGCTGGCATTCATTTCCGTACACCTTGCCATTGTTTTCAGTCACACCTAGGGTCATAGTGAAGAGGCAGAGCGTGTAGGGCACTCTTTCCTGAGAATCTATAGTGTACGTTGATGAGGTTAATGGGAATACAGACGTGGGAAATATACAACAACCTTCACTATTCACTAAAAATTGGCCTGGCACTCTTACAGCGTGATACAATATGAGATGGGAGCCGAATAATTTAGTGGGTGTAACATTGGCCTAAAATTGATATATGTACACACAATATATGGGCCTGAAAATATGTGCATATAACCAAATGCTAACACATACATACACATACATACATACATACATACATACATACATACTGTCCAGATATGCATTTCATTCTCCCCCACATTCACACACCTTCCTCATATTCACTCACCATCCTCACAATCGATCGCTCACACCTCTCATTCATTCACCTTCTCACATTTCACCACCTCCATTCGCCCCGGTAGGCCAGATGGAGGGAGAAGTCGTTGCATCTTGCATTATCCAACATGCAGTCACTTCCATAGGTCACCCTGTCTGTGCCACACACTGTCGGCGGTGTTACTACACCATTTAAGTGCACTGTTTCTCTGACAAGGTAAACAAGTCTTAGGATATTGTTTTAGTTAATTTATAAATTAAATATATAGAAATTACTATAAATTAATTAATAGACTGAGGCAGACAGCCAGACACAGTCACAGAGACAATAAGCACAATACTAGGCATCATCAACCAAGTTATTCTCAATTTAAATAAACAAGTCTTGGTGAGCACCATTTTCATACTCACGTGAATAACTAATGAATAACCAATGTGTTTAGTGTAATTACCTACTTTCTACTACATTTACCAAGACTCCTTATGGTGATTGTCATTGCAGTATGCAATGTCCAGGGTGCACAGGTTGGAATACGTCACGGCCATTACTGCCACACACGGGGACATATTCCTTGGTGCATGGCCGAAGACACTTCTCTCTGTATACCAAAAATACAATAAACATCGCTACGACCGTAACTTAATAATCACTAAACCTTTTTTAAAGGATATATGGGTGAAGTTTATTATACTTCAGTTTTAAAGATGAACATTAATACTAAAGGTAAGCAAAGTGGTAACATACTGCATTCCTCCTTTGTGTGGAGATGAAGATGGTAGGGTCGTGGCAGGTCGCTGAGTAAAACATGCAGGGAAGTTAGAGAGACACCGTTGGTACCATGACACTGGTTTATACTCGTTCGGCTCACAATAGACGTCTGGACACAGTATCCTGGGTCAGTATATCATTATGGAAGAGCTTCACAGTTAGTAAACATATACTGTATTCTAATATACGGATAACAATAACAACAATAATAATAATAATAATAACAGCGTTGATAATTGTACAGGGTAGACATTACGGTATGTAACATTATGGAAATAACCCATATCTCAAAAGTTTGAGCTTTATCTTGTGGTATCTTCTACACACACACACAACACACACAGTTAAACATGTACACATTGCATAAACACAGACGCACATACACAGACACACATGCACACAGATTCACACGAACATACACAGAGTCACACGTATTTGCAGTTATGCTAAACGGAAATTTAACATTAGACTTACCAGGAATTGGGAAACTGTTGCGGGCTTAGATGGAGGTCAAAACCACAGCTCCTTTACTATTTTAAGGGTCCCTAATTTGTCTCCCCCATATAGTAACCTCAGGGGAGAAACCCAATGACTCCTGGGGACATTCTCGATGGCAAAGAGTAAAATAAGTCTGCTTTCATCCCATTCCTTTGGTGTTCTATACAGACATTTTTGAGCATTGATTTGAAAGTTTGATGGAACCGTTCCAAGCAACCTTGGGATTGTGGGTGGTAAGCCGAAGACAAAGCAATGGTCCACACTGGAGGTCTTTTCATCACCTGTTTGAAAAGATTGCTCGTAAAATTGGTGCCCTGATCGGATTGGATCTCTCTTTAGGGAATGCCCACTGAAGTGAAAAAGGTGCAAAGATGTTTGATTACGTTTTTTGAAGTGATGCTTTTAAGGGAAAAGCCTCAGGATAACGTGTACTGGTATCCATAACTGTGAGCAGGAATTGATTTCCCTTCTAGTCTTTGGTACGGGGCCCACACAATCCACAACAATCTTTTTCAAATGGTGTAGAAAAATACTGATGGGCTTAATGGGAGCTACTGGTATACTTTCACGGTTTTCCTACCATTTGACAAATATGACAAGATTTTTAGGTACTTTGACACATCCTTCCTAAGTCCAGGCCAATAATAGTGTTGAGGAGCTTTTATATGTTTTCAGGATTCCTAAATGTCCTGAAATACCATCATAAGTAAGGGTACTAATGTTGGTCTGACTGAGGTGGGAATTACCACTGATGTATTTCAGACCACGTGTCTAGATGGGCATGCCCAGGGGGCCTATAGGCTCATCAAACCCCCTTCATGATAATAAAACACGGAAGGGAGGTGCTAAAATCTTACCTCAACCGCTGCATGACAGTTACAGTCAAAGATGGATCAGATTGTTGGGCTTTAATTTGAGCTCCTCCTTACTAATGGTAGTCTTATTGTACAGATCTTCTGTGGGCAGGAAGATATTAGAGGTGGTTTTAGACGAAGAGGGCCCATTTCTGCACACTCCCCAGACCGGGTGACAGCACAAGATGGGAAAAGATGAGGAATAGTTTCTTTTAAGGTCAGTGGGTGGAGTTGATAGGTATGAGAGTCGACTGTTTTATGTTAGGTCCACTAGATTCCTACCAAGTCATTACCTAATAATAAATGAATGCCGCACACAGGCATTGGGTCTTTCCTTATGGCTATTTGCACTTCCCCAGTAATCAAGGGACATTGAGGTGCACTTTAGCTAAAGGATAGGAAGAATGGGATGAGAGATCCGAAATTAGAACAATTCTCATTAGTAAATGCGGTAGATAAGTATCAGGAATGACGTTAAACAGAGGATAGATTGTGCTGCGCCCGTACCACGTAGTATACGAATAGGGAAAGAACGAGACCTCCCCTCCATGATTGGAAATTTCTTCCCTCATAGGTGAATGAAGAGAAGAGATCCTCATGGGGCCTTTCCACATTGGTGTTTGCTATTGGTTTGGATTTGGGATCCAGGGAACTACTTTTAGCAATTGACACTTTTGGGTGTTTAAGTAACGGATCGTATGGCCTGGGTTTTACAGTAAGAACAAGTAAGCTGGTTGCATCGGGGGAGTAGGTGGGACCTGACCTACCACCACGTTCCAAGAAGAACATCAGAGGAGGACCCAACATGTCGGGAAGTACCACGCCCCTACTGCCCAGTGACTCCACCAACAAAGGTACGATCAGCCAGCTCAGCAGCAGGCCCTAAATTAACCCTTCCACGCTCCTCCACATGCTTCAAGATGTGAAATGGTATCTTGCTCTTCCAATTTCCAGGACTACCAAATTTAACAACCTGAAATGTACACACAATATATGGGCCCTGAAAAATATGTGCACATAAACCAAATGCTAACACACACATACATACATACACATACATACATACATGCTGGCTACATGCTGCTCGTCCAGATATGTATCATTCCTCCCCCTCACATCTGTACACACCTTCCTCATATTCACTCACCATCCCCAGCAATCGAATGCTCACACCTTCTCATTCATTCACCTTCTCACATTCACTCACCTCCACATCTGCCCCGGTAGGCCAGATGGAGGGTAGCGTCGTTGCATCTTGCATTATCCAACATGCAGTCACTCATAGGTCACCCCTGTCTGTGCCACACACTGGGTCGGCGGTGTTACTACACCATTTAAGGCGCACTGTTTCTCTGACAAGGTAAAACAAGTCTTGTAGATATTGTTTTTAGTTAATTTATAAATTAAATACATAGAAATTACTATAAAATTAATTAATAGATTGAGGCAGACAGCCAGACACAGTCACAGAGACAATAAGCACAATACTAGCATCATCAACCAAGTTATTCTCAATTTAAATAAACAAGTCTTGTGGAGCACTATTTCATACCTCATGAATAACTAATGAATAACTAATGTGTTTAGTGTAATACCTACTTTCACATTTACCAAGACTCCTTATAGGATACGTCATTGCAGTATGCAAATGTCCAGGGTGCACAGGTTGGAATACGTCACGCCATTATCACACACACGGGGACATATTCCCCTTGGTATGTCACACACTCTCTGTATAACAAAATACAATAAACATCGCTATTTAGTAACTATTAATCACTAAAGCTTTTTTAAAGGATATATGGGTGAAGTTTATTATAATTTTTCCTGGTTTTAAAGATGAACATTAATACTACTAAAGGTAAGCAAAGTGGTGTAACATACTGCATTCCTCCTGTGTGGAGATGAAGACGGGCAGGGTCGTGGCAGGTCGCTTGAGTAAAACATGCAGGGGTGTTGTATAGGGTGACACCGTTGGTACCACACACTGGTTTATACTCGTTCGGGTCACAATAGACGTCTGACAGTATCTCTGTCGGGGTATATCATTAAGGAAGAGCCATGTTGAAATCCTATATACTGTATTCTAATATAAATATGGATAACAATAACAATAATAATAATACACACAACAGCGTTGATAATTGTAACAGGGTAGACATTACGGTATAACATTATGAAATAACTCATATCCAAAAGTTTGAGCCACTGTGTGGTATCTCTACACACACACACAAACACACACAGTTAAAGAACATTGCACACATTGGGTATAAAAAACACAGACGCACATACACAGACACACATGCACACAGATTCACACGAACATACACAGAGTCACACGTATTTGCAGTTATGCTTAAAACGGAACTTTTAACATTAGTAAGACTTACCAGGAATTGTTTCTTCTTCTTAGTCTGGGATGCTGTTGCCACCACTGCCACAACCACTCAGCATCAGCACTGGTGGTGAGTCATTGTGTCCAGTGTTGATTTCACCCACAACAGTAAACACACACCTACAGTACAGCAAGACATTCAGTCCTCAGTGCTGCACAACTTGAATTACAAAGAAAAGTATAACTTATTTTGGTTTACTACGTACACAAGTTACTAAAGCCGTAATGTTAAGGGTCGACATCTATAGAGGATGAATAATTTGCTATTGAATGGTGGAACTACTACGAACCAGCCTTGTGAAGGACTGCCAAAATGATTTATGCAGGGATTGCTCTTGCTTGACACAATCTCAAGGTGTTTCGCTGATCGAAAATGTCCAAAGGAGGGCCACCAGTCTGGTGCCTGCACTTCGGCACTTCAGTAACTCCAAAAGAGATTAGGAACGCCTGCACCACCTAGCTTATACTACAGACTAAACAAGAGGTGACCTAATTCGTTGCTTATAAACATCTCAGAGGCACTACTCGATCGAATGTCCATTCCAGTAGCTGGCGGACGCCAGGGTCACAGTCAAAGTTGAAGAAGCCACAAGTCCAGAAAATTGTGAGGGCAAACTTTTTCGGAGGAGTATTGTGAACACTTGGAACAATCTGCCACAAAGAGTGCTGTGACGTTACCGGGAAAGGCCGCCGTGACCTGCCTAAGACCACAGACTTTGGTAACACTGGCGCAGATACATTCTGGATCCAGTACATGTTCAGTACTTGTCAACAGAGCGTACAGAGACGTAACCGACCGCCTAAGAAGCGATGAAACCGATCAGTGGGCAAAGAGAATAAGGACAGGCATTGTTGGGTGAGGGAAGGTTGGGAACGTCCTGACTTCTGTATTACTGCTGTTATATTATCACTAAATAAAAAGAAATTATAAGTCTTACAGCAATAAAGCGATTATGAGACCTGACTTTCAATGCGAGATCCAGCCTTCAAGGAGTATTCTATAACCACTTCACAAACCATCCCGGTAGAGGGAATGACCAACCCGGAAGCAGAAGACAGATTAAGTGAACAATATTCCCTCTTATACAAAAATACGATAACAAAACAGTTGCAGTTTTACTTAATCTTTTCCATCATATTTAGATGGTCTAAGTTCTAAAAATGTTTATTCTTTTTTATAATTCAACTGTAAATTTATACTGAACTTAATGCTTCGAATCATAGCTCTGAAGTTTCACAGAGAACAACAAGCTTTCCCTCACCTATTCTAAATAGTGTATACAAAATGTACTATACTTTCTAAAACAATTCATATTACTGAAAAGTCTTTATTGTTTGATAAGTTTTCAGTATATCAGAAAACACTTACCGGAGGAGAGAGACAGTCGCATACAGTATAAGCAGATCTCCACAAACCGTCTTCTTGATGGCTCAAGCTCCACTGTTAACGCTTTAACCCCAACGCCTACATTTTTTGTTAACATCATGACGTCACTCACACCTACACAAGCACACGCACAGGACTCCGGTATTCCCCTGTAATCAGCAGGTGAGAAGAGATAGGTTAGGTTGTTGTGGATAAAAAGGATGTTTATGTCTTTATTTCATAAATTAATTTCATAATAAGAATAATGGGATTCCAACATCAACCCCGACTCCACCCAGCTGGTTTTTATGGCCATGATCGTAATATATTGACTAAGGAAGTTATTATGTTCCTCCCCAATGAAGGATGTTAATATATGCCTTAACATAGTGATAATTATCTTTAACTATAACATTACTCCGATTACCCATTTGGTCTTAAAACAGTATAAGCAGTATGTATATTAAACTTGGTTCTCTATATTCAAACACGATTAAAGTAATACTATTAAAAATCGGTAAGTTTATTTTGTATTTTGAATTCCTTGTTTGTCAAATTTCAATGATGGTGTACTGTATTCTTTCAGGAATTATTGTCGTCTTCAAATAACACATTAGCAATGTTTGAGTCAGTTTCACACACCTGGATGATTCATTAGGCAGTAACACATATCTATTATGTACATGTATTCTTTAGTTTGCGGTGTGTAGGGGAACCTGGTCTTGTTTTACCCACCAGCTGCCTTTTTAGGTCATCGGTAAACCAAAGCCACACACACACACACACATGGGAAGATGGTCATAAACGTTGATAATAATGAGATGTCATTTTTTAGGGTTCTATGACTGAGACTGTCTTCTAAAATGACATTACTACAAAATTTTAATGGAAATTCACACCCAACCTCAGAGAGCGTATAAGTTGCTTGTTTATAGTGTGTCAATGAAGGAGGATAGTATACAGTACCTTCTGCATGGGGGTTATATATATAGCTTTTAGAGGTTGCTCAATACTGCACTGTTCTCACCTGAGTTCCTGCAATCCCATTCAGAGCTAGATGAATAAACACATGATTGATTAGGGCTGCGTTAAAGATTCCCCAGCTGAATCTAGTGATTTATGCTTCCACAGAGAGACTATGAACATCTTGACACACAACGGTTCAAACAAATTATCAAGCAGGAATTGGTTTAAAGAAATTTAATACAAATGATTCATTTAACACATTGTTGAGAGCATACAATTATTACAATAAATAATAAAAAATATCACAATCACAAAGGTATTATTTTCACATGTGTGGTAAAGACAAATACTATATTGCACGTAACTCATAAAAAATGCTCTCATTAGATGCGGCGTATTAAAAGCCCCTTTCTTTAGTAAAGGTTTCTTTGCTCATAATGAATTTCAGAGGGATTAGAGCAATATTAAGGAAGATATGGAGACTTTACCCTTCACCAGTCTCTTCGTTGAATGTGAAGAAATCCGTTGTTAGTAATTCTTCTAAATCGATGATTATTTGTCCATTTGATGGAATAAATGTTGTCAATATAAAAGAATAGCAATAAAGCATCCCAGACACCCTCCAAGTGACTTTACAGGTACCTCTCATCACTCTTCAGGACGATATTCCAGTCAAACCCTTACTACACCAGTAAACCTGTATATGGAAATGAAATTTGGGTGTATTATTTACTTCCGAAATCAATAAAATATACCTTGGGGCCGATAATAGTAATATTATGAGCGGAGACATCCCGGAAAGAAATGTAGCTGCAATTCCATTAATAATGCTCTAATCGCTATGAAATTACTTATGAGCAAAGAAACCTTTCTCGAAGAAAGGGTTTTCGAACATGCTGTATCGATGGAGTGCAATCAGAACGCGATTCCGTGGCTGCTTTAGATTTTGATTTTGATGAAAAATGCACAATTCGCGTGACCAGGTCAGACGCTGCCGTCACCAGCACCAAATACGTACACACTACCACAAACATACACATACATCACCGTCGTCGCCTACCTCTAGACAATACTCTATTTTGCGCTCAACACCAAATCTAAAGGTAAAAATACAGTATTCGAAGGATTCAGCCGGACGTCGCCTCCACCACCACCACCACCACAAACGCACCCACAGCCCAAGGTGAGACGAATTCTGCATTTTTCCTCAAAATCAAAATCTAAACCAGCCATGGAATCGCGTCCCGATTGCGCTCATTAGATGCGGCGTATTAAAAGACCCTTTCTTTGGTAAAGGTTTCTTTGCTCATAATGAATTTCAGAGGGATTAGAGCAATATTAAGGAAGATATGGAGACTTTACCCTTCACCAGTCTCTTCGTTGAATGTGAAGAAATCCGTTGTTAGTAATTCTTCTAAATCGATGATTATTTGTCCATTTGATGGAATAAATGTTGTCAATATAAAAGAATAGCAATAAGGCATCCCAGACACCCTCCAAGTGACTTTACAGGTACCTCTCATCACTCTTCAGGACGATATTCCAGTCAAACCCTTACTACACCAGTAAACCTGTATATGGAAATGAAATTTGGGTGTATTATTTACTTCCGAAATCAATAAAATATACCTTGGGGCCGATAATAGCAATATTATGAGCGGAGACATCCCGGAAAGAAATGTAGCTGCAATTCCATTAATATTGCTCTAATCGCTATGAAATTACTTATGAGCAAAGAAACCTTTCTCGAAGATAGGGTTTTCGAACATGCTGTATCGATGGAGCGCAATCAGAACGCGATTCCGTGGCTGCTTTAGATTTTGATTTTGATGAAAAATGCACAATTCGCGTGACCAGGTCAGACGCTGCCGTCACCAGCACCAAATACGTACACACTACCACAAACATACACATACATCACCGTCGTCGCCTACCTCTAGACAATACTCTATTTTGCGCTCAACTCCAAATCTAAAGGTAAAAATACAGTATTCGAAGGATTCAGCCGGACGTCGCCTCCACCACCACCACCACCACAAACGCACCCACAGCCCAAGGTGAGACGAATTCTGCATTTTTCCTCAAAATCAAAATCTAAACCAGCCATGGAATCGCGTCCCGACTGCGCTCATTAGATGCGGCGTATTAAAAGACCCTTTCTTTAGTAAAGGTTTCTTTGCTCATAATGAATTTCAGAGGGATTAGAGCAATATTAAGGAAGATATGGAGACTTTACCCTTCACCAGTCTCTTCGTTGAATGTGAAGAAATCCGTTGTTAGTAATTCTTCTAAATTGATTATTATTTGTCCATTTGATGGAATATATGTTATCAGCACAAAAGAATCATCCCAAAGCATCCCAGACACCCTCCAAGTGAAGTTACATGTACCTCTCATCACTCTTTAGGGCGATATTCGAGCCAAAGTTATACAATATCAGCAAAGTTATATATGGAAATTAAATTTGGGGGTATTATTTACTTCCGAAATCAATAAAATTTATCCCTGGTGCCAATAATAGCAATATTATGAGAGAAGACTTCCTGGAAAGAAATGTAGCCGTAATTCCTTTAATATTGCTCTAATCGCTCTGAAATTAATTATGAGCAAAGAAACCTTTACTAAAGAAAGGGGTTTTTGAGCAAGCTGCATCGATTGAGCGCAATCAGAACGCGATTCCGTGGCTTGTTTAGATATTGATTTTGATGAAAAATGCAGAATTCGCGCGACCAGGTCGGACGGACGCTGCCGCCACCAGCACCAAATACGTACACACTACTACACACACACACACACACATACGTAACCGTCGTCGCCCACCTCTAGACAAATACTCTATTTTGCGCTCAACTCCAAATCTAAAGGTAAAATACAGAATTCGAAGGATAGAGTCGGACGTCGCCCCCACCACCACCTCACACGCGCACACACAGCTACTTGTAGAGTCGAGACGAATTCTTAATTTTTCCTAAAAATCACAATCTAAACGATCCATGGAATCGCGTCCCGATTGCGTTCATTCGATGCGGCGTATGCGAATAGCCTTTCTTTGGCAAAGGTTTCTTTGCTCAATATGAATTTCTTAGGGATTAGAGCAATATTAAGGGAGATATGGAGATTTTACCCTTCAGTAGTCTCCTCGTTGAATGTGAATAAATCCGTTGTTAGTAATTCTTCTAAATTGATTATTATTTGTCCATTTGATGGAATATATGTTATCAGCACAAAAGAATCATCCCAAAGCATCCCAGACACCCTCCAAGTGAAGTTACATGTACCTCTCATCACTCTTTAGGGCGATATTCGAGCCAAAGTTATACAATATCAGCAAAGTTATATATGGAAATTAAATTTGGGGGTATTATTTACTTCCGAAATCAATAAAATTTATCCCTGGTGCCAATAATAGCAATATTATGAGAGAAGACTTCCTGGAAAGAAATGTAGCCGTAATTCCTTTAATATTGCTCTAATCGCTCTGAAATTAATTATGAGCAAAGAAACCTTTACTAAAGAAAGGGGTTTTTGAGCAAGCTGCATCGATTGAGCGCAATCAGAACGCGATTCCGTGGCTTGTTTAGATATTGATTTTGATGAAAAATGCAGAATTCGCGCGACCAGGTCGGACGGACGCTGCCGCCACCAGCACCAAATACGTACACACTACTACACACACACACACACACATACGTAACCGTCGTCGCCCACCTCTAGACAAATACTCTATTTTGCGCTCAACTCCAAATCTAAAGGTAAAATACAGAATTCGAAGGATAGAGTCGGACGTCGCCCCCACCACCACCTCACACGCGCACACACAGCTACTTGTAGAGTCGAGACGAATTCTTAATTTTTCCTAAAAATCACAATCTAAACCATCCATGGAATCGCGTCCTGATTGCGTTCATTAGATGCGGCCGTTTCTTTGGGAAAGGTTTTTTGCTCATTATTAATTTCAGGGAGATTAGAGCAATATTATGGGATGTGCAGATTTTACCCTTCAACACTCCTTTGGTTGAATGCGAATAATACCGTTGTTGGTAATTGTTCTAAAGTGATGTTTATTTGCCACCCGTAGAGCAACTCATAGTCTGGTGATGTTTGAAAGTGGTATTGTGTATTGTTCTAAAATGTGGTGATGCTTTGAGATGCGTGTTGTAATGTTGCGAGATTATTGAGAAGTGAGAACGTTGTGTTGTGTGAGGGTGTTGATGTGTATGAGTGTTGTGGGAGGGATGAGGAGTATGAGTGATGTAGGAGCATTAAGCTTTTAAGCTAGTGCCCAATGAATTCAAAACTGGATGAAAAAATACTAGCTTAAGGAGACGAATAAAATTATCCTTCAACAAAGCACCAAAGTATTCATAGGTTTATTGAAACACCAAAATAACCATAGAGGATAAAAGTAAAAAAGTTAAGTAATAAAATACCAAAGTTTTCATAGTTTTGTTGAAACACTTGCGTCTTTATTTGTTGTCACAATTCCCAAAGGTTTAGTTCATCGTACACAATCATGTGCACACGCCCTTGGCGACGTACACACACCCATAACCATGTACACATACACATACTTACACAACCATGTACACTCATACAAACTTGTACACACTCTCACATTCATGTATACACTCATACAACCATGTACACACTCACATTCATGTATACACTCCTACAATCATGTACACACTCCCACAACCATGGACACACACACACACACAACCATGTACACATTCACACAACCATGTACACACTCACAACCATGTACACACACCCCCAACCATGTACACACTCTCACAACCATGTACACACACACTCCGAACCATGTACACACTCATACAACCATGTACACACTCCCACAACCATGGATACACACACACAACCATGTACACTCTCTCACAACCATGTACACACTCTCACAACCATGTACACACCCCACAACCATGGATACACACACACAACCATGTACACACTCTCACAACCCTGTACACACTCCCACAACTATGCACACACGCCCACAACCATGTACACACTCTCACAACCATGTACACACTCCCACAACCATGGATACACACACACAACCATGTACACTCTCTCACAACCATGTACACACTCTCACAACCATGTACACACTCCCACAACCATGGATACACACACACAACCATGTACACACTCTCACAACCATGTACACACTCCCACAACCATGGATACACACACACAACCATGTACACACTCTCACAACCATGTACACACTCTCACAACCATGTACACACTCCCACAACTATGCACACACGCCCACAACCATGTATACACACACACAACCATGTCACACTCTCACAACCATGTACACACTCCCACAACTATGTACACAGTTCCAGTCAATCTGATGGGTCTGATGAAAAATGATGTGTGTTTAAGTACAGAGCTTTGTGATGGTGTCTCAGAATTAGTGTGTAAGAAATTTAGTAGTAGTGTTCAAACTACTGCCTCTCACACTACCTTCAGGAGCCAAGAGCCTTTTGGAATTAAAGATAAGCAATTCTTTAAATATATATTCACTTTTATTTTATAGGTTATTGTTTTATTTCATTACATGTTAAGTTGTCATTTGTTCTATCTGGTTGGCCTTTGCGCTATAGAAATTTGCAGTAATCTAGATCACCTTTCCCCCAATTAATCCAAATTAACGAGGTTTCACTGTATTCATTAATATACTTCTATTCTGAGCCATTTGGATTATGGTGTGATTGACTTACCTCTTCTATTCCACCATGACACAAATGGCAAAACAAAGATATCGTATAACTGTAAAGGAGGAAGGATGAGGAATATCCCACCAGTTTTTGTCAGCCTCTGTCATCACAAAGACTTTAATAAAATTGAAATACTATACCTTACTGTATTACCTTCTGTAAGATGACCATCCTGTAAATGAGAATTCCATGTTTCATATTTTATATCAAACATCACTCCTAACTAACTTCTATTATGTAGAAGTACAGTACACAAAAGTGTTAGTGATATTTACAAGTTGAAATGATCAGGATTTTATCGCCCTTAAATAATGTTGTCGTCTCAGTCCCTAAATAGACAAAACCTTTTCATTTACCAACTCCAACCTCGTAACTAAGAGCCGCCTCTGTGTAATAATATCGTGCCTCTTTAATATGTTCATTGAAAAACTGAAATTTTTGTTAGAAATTTATTTGATATACTGTATTTCTTTTTCTAAGATAAGGATCCCAACTTAAGAAACAAAATCCTGATTTACAAAAGTTCATATTGTACAAGAACACACTAGAAACAAAAAATATATTTCATGCATCCATGACATCTGCAAACCATTATTAAATTTATGTTAAGAAATGTTAACTTACAGACACACTCATAGTTCCTTCAGCTATGAGTCAAACCCTTGATGAGCGAAGATAAAATCATAAAATGGAAAATTACTTACTTAAGTGAATTACCTCACTGAGCAATTCTGCATAGCATGGGCTTAACTACTGAGCCGATACACAGGTGATTGAATAATGGGCCCCAGTATTGATAGGCCCCAAATTAACCTGACTGAAGCCCACTCCTTTTAAGCCCCGATCTTAGAGGTTAGTTTAAGGTCTCATCAGAACTGTGGCTCATTTAACTTAGGTTCTCGCAATATAGCTTCAAATATTTTGGCTCTGTACCCCCAGATGCACCTTCAGTTCCCTATGAAATATTCCATCATTAACCTATACGAACCCATGAACTCACCAATCACAAAGGTCCATCCTAACCCCACTGGCTCCGCAGGCACCAACACAAATCCTAACCTGGATTTGGACGCGGACGCCAGGGGTACTAGCACACCCCTATAGCTATTATGTGGAGGAGAGTTAAAATTTCTTCCATAAAACCTACCATGTTTACATTCTAAAATCCCAGTCAATTTACTTTTATATCTATCAGTTCAAATACCCAATAAGTAGCGTCGTACATTAAAGGCAAGACATCATACGTATACATATCCCACCCAGTACTGACCACATTATGTCAACACCACCACTAATATATACATTACTACACACATACAATTTCTTTCAGTCACTAAATATGGCCGATGCTAAGAAGTTACAACAAAAGGACCACTAAGCCATTTACTTTTCAGATGATATGAACCAATGAAACCTAACTTAACCTAACCAAAAGGTCAAGTTAGGTCCACATCATCTGCTGTAAAATATAAATAAAATAAATAAATAATGAGAGTATAGTATATGGCATAGTGGGCCTCTCTGATATTCTTTCAATCTGGGAATCATACAAGAGAGACATTGCAACTATTATACAAAGCAATCAGTAAAAAAACGAAAAGCCTCACAAGACCCAACATAAACACACATCAGAATTCATTTTCCAAACACTAGCAAGATGATGAGATATCAAAGCAAAACTGACTAGGACTAGAGAGTTCAATATTGTTTAATTATATATAAAAATCATCAAGAGCAGTAGAGATATTTCAAGCGATCACAACACACTGTAACTTATGTGGGTATTTGTACTAGTGGGAGTTACTGAATATCATTACTTAGTCTCTGAGGCGACATGAAGCTCTTAATAAAACACTTTACGACTGTCAACATGTGACATTCCATATTCATAATTTCAAGAATATAATATTTCCTCACCTAAATCTTCATTCACAGTGGAAAGCATCAGTAGAACATAAGATAAAGATATTTGTATACATCTAACACAAAGGGTCATTTACAAAAGAGTCCGTCAATTCACACGTACAATACCCGGAAAGAGTATTCTTCATCAACTGGTCAATGAGCTTCCAAACATAACTGTTTCACAACGATAAAAATCCGCGCTCTCGATGTCTATCATAAACACACGAGATGTTTTGATTCACCATATTACCGTACGAGTCTCTGAATTGTTCAGTCTTCACGCCAATATGTACTGCACCCAACTTGAGTCATCACCGTCTTCACACATCCATCAAATCTTTCACTGTTTGTTACGTCAATCTCGAATCACTCATCATCTTCACACACATATAATCCGCTGTCATATTCATATTTTTGTAAAGAAGTAAATGAAACGGGCATCCTTAAAACTCTGTAAAGTTGCTGGCGGCGAATCTTTCAATATCGTCAAAGTTCATACTGTCCACCATCAACTGGCAATTCTGAAATGATCAAAATATGATTAATATAAACTTATCAGAGTATACAAAATATGTTAACCCTCAATAACTCGGAATTTCATATAACTCGGTATGGATATGGTCTCGGAATGTATAACTCAGGAAATGCCAAGATATATAAAATTATTTGGGAAAATCTCGACATATCTGGCCGCCTGCGTCACCTACCATGTACACACACAGTACATGGGTTGATAATTTTTTATTGTATTTTTGTAAGGGGGGGGTGCCTCGATAAGTCAGAATTTGGGATAACTCGGCAAGGCCAGAGCCCAATATGTGCCGAGTTATCAAGGGTTTACTGTATATAATCTTTATTCTCACACAACTATGTTAAATAAGCTATGGTGCTTAATCCTCGGGTAACCCTCTGTGTACATTGAATATGCTACCAGGACTTTCCCTTCTATAAAATTCCTTTCCAAAGGTTATACTGTATGTGTACCCGATAAATCATGAAAACCCTCACAGCATGGCAACTCTCAATCCTAAGCCAGAAATATTTAATAGATTAGCTAAAGATTAACCCTCCAGCTTAGCTAATCCAACCTTAACATCAATTATCCTAATGTTTCCCTCACCTAACCTAACCCCCCCCCCAGAAAGCATTAGGGTGTTTAATCATCAGGTGAAATAAACATGGTGGCTAATTCACCCAATGGATAAAGAATATACTCTAACAGGAACAATAAACAAACAAAACACAACTTGGAAACCTAAATGCACAGTACAAAACATTGGTACTCTATTTTATATGTATACTGTACAAGTATTGAAATATACTGTATTGTACTCCACAAGAAAAACTCAAGTGTTAATATATGTTCTCATACAGGTATCCTCAGAATCCTCCCCCCCAAATAAAATAAATTAGTAAAATATCAATTTACCTTTCTAAATTCGCTGACCACCTTTGTCGTTTGTTCTTGAGTCAAGTGTTTGCTAAGAAAAGTATCTAACTGAGAGAAGAAGTCCACTGTCGTCGGGGATTCTAACTTCTTGGAGGAGGAGGATGCCCCACTGGAGGGAGACGACACCTCCGCCTTCTTCACCATGAGATGGATCTTGGCTCCGTCAGTGATGCCAGCTTCATCAAGTGTGGTTTCATCTGCAAGAAAAGACAGCTTCTATATATTAAAAAGCTATGAGTGTCTGGATGGTTTTGTGTGTGTGTGTGTGTGTGTGTGTGTACTTGTTGACTAAGGCTTTTCCTGTCCCTTCTTATCTGTAAATGTGATCATCATTTCCTCCCTAACTGTGAAAGTTTTGTAGCCTTGATCTACTGTACACAAATTAGAAGTAGTAGTCAAGTGAACTAACACATAGCTAGACAAACCAGATTATCCTAAAAATTGATATGTAATTGGATGCCCCAGGAGGATACAAGCAGACATGGAAAGAAAGTTGCCTGTGATCTGGTATATTATATTAGGGCGACTAATCTTCAAGTGAAACAATCTGGGATCATTAATCTTCATGTAAAATACGGTCCGACTAATTACCCAAATGTAGCCAAATATAGCCGGAATGAAGTCAAATAATGGTCCTAGATGAATAAATCGGACTGCCAATCACTTCTCGACTAGTATTTGGTGTCAGAAAGTCACAAAAAATTGGAAAACTTACTTTAATCTGAGTTAATAGATCGCGTGCATGTACCGACGGAGCGAGGAATTACCCAAATGTAACCGCAATGAAGTCAAATGATGGTCGTACAAGCGTAATTCGGGCTGTGAATCACTTCTCGATTATTATTTGATGTCATAAAGTCAAAAAAAATTGGTAAACTTAATTTAATCTGAGTTGTGTTGTGTTAGGTTAGGTTAGGTTAGATTAGATTAGGTACATGCACTTGATCTATTAACTCAGATTAAGATAAGTTTACAAATTTTTTGTGACTTTGTGACACCAAATACTAGTCGAGAAGTTATTGGCAGTCCGATTTATTCATCTAGGACCATTATTTGACTTCATTGCGACTACATTTGGGTACATTCCTCGCTCCGTCGGTACATGCACGCGATCTATTAACTCGGATTAAAGTAAGTTTTCCAATTTTTTGTGACTTTCTGACACCAAATACTAGTCGAGAAGTGATTGGCAGTCCGATTTATTCATCTAGGACCATTATTTGACTTCATTCCGGCTATATTTGGCTACATTTGGGTACATTTGGGTAATTAGTCGGACCCTGTAAAATAAGCTTGAAAAGTTGAAAGAGCACAGAAATGGTGTTAATGAGATAATCAGAGCAAAAATATGGATATACAAACAACAAAGTCACAAGTAACACACCTGATAAAGTCTTTCCTTTGTAGACAAGCCGCTGTGCATGAGGGGCAACTGACAGAAATTCGTTCACTATAATTTTCACTTTGGACACTCTAGAACTCCCAGGAACCTGAAATACGAGAAATTTCACATTAAGTTGAATTCTTATTACCTAACACTCCAACTTATTTCACCTGATGATTAAACATGCTAATGATGCCTGAGGAAGTAAGGCTAGGTTAGGTTTAATTAATATTAGGGTGACTAATCTTAAGGTGAAATATACTGGAGGTGCTAATTGTCATGTAGTCCTATTAACTGTCTGGTCATTACTTCTATATCACTAAAAATTTAAATATTCACCTTGAAACATTACAGGTATAGAATATGGTCGCCATCTTCGAACGTGGACCTTTTTGAGAACATCTCTACTGAATGTTCGTTTCAACGTGAAAAATGTAAATCAGGTGTGAAAAAAACAAATCTTGTGTTCATCCCAGCAGATATTTCAAGCAAATTTTTTTTTTTTTTTTTTTAGAAATTGAAGCAAAATATATTCCTTGCACTTCCACTGGGGTCAGATTTGTTTTAATTAGTGGGGACATTCAGTAGAAATCGCTTGAAATTTCCAAGTGCTGTGTAGTAATGAAGCAGCGCCCACATTCTACGCCTTAAGTCATTGTCTGAACAAACCATCTTAAAAATGTCCAGTTTTAAGATACTTTACTAACCAGAGCTAAATCATTAAATCATCCCTGACAGCAAGAACACAAACTAATGATACTTAACTGAATCTGGATTAAAAAAGAGGGTCGCCACTTTATTTTTTTATATTAATATTACCCAAAATGCATTCCTCGCACACCATCTGTCATTTTATCGGATAAGAAAGCTTTTATCGTCTATGGAGAAATTTCCTCAAGTTGGTGCTCAGGCTGGACCACTCTCGTCAAGAAATATATTACCCAAATTTCTTGCAAGGTAAAATTCTGAAAGCTACGATGTGTGTTGATCATCTTAAGAATTATCAATAAATCTTTAGTTTAGTTTTGATTTAGTATGTGTGAAAACAATGCAGGTACTGTACAGTATAATTCATAATGTATACCCCCAAAAATATAGGTAGCCATCACAATCTGCCAATTTGTAAGGACAACGATATATATAAACTTTTAATAGCTAACGGGTACCTTAGATTAGCCTTTGTTGAAATACCTTATAATACTGAATATATTTTAATCCATCCATGTCACACACACACGTAGCTACATAAGCTTACCCCTCGGCAGTCAGCCTGTTAGTTCATCAAGTTTTCTTTTTCATTACAATATTACCACTCATGTACATTAAACATCAATCAAACTGGATTATACACTAGAAAATATCATTCCAATTATTCACCTGCCCATCATTCTTTCCAAATAAATTCAACCACACGTCTCACCAGGCAGCCACACTTGCATCACCACATCTTCCACTTATTTTACCCTTCAGATCACCACTAAGGGTCACTATCTCACCTCCATGGTACATTCATTGCCTTGTAATATCTTCACAGTGATCTTCATCTTGTTGGAGGGTGTATTAGAAGCTACAGAATCACAGGTAATAAATGTTGACCTCCTCCCGTGGCGTCTGGCTGTGTTGTGGTTCCTCCGCCAGTACTGAACCCTTCCTGGTGCCGAGCCCCGAATCCCAGTTTAGAACTCCTAAATCCCAGTCCCTTAATTCCAGTACCAAATCCACGAGTCCCTGTTATAAACCCTTGAATTTTGTTACCGGACCTTTGAACTCTGGAAGTCATGAATGTAGTATTGTTTTCTCTTCCCATCAAGTATACTGTATTAGTCTATATATCTATCTATCTACCGAACCTCTGTATCTCGCTACCGAACCCTTCAGCCTTCAAACCCTTTGAGGGGATAATGGAGTAAATTTTATTTTGAAATTAGACTTGATTTGCATGTTACTAGGATTTCATAATACAGTGTAAATATTGTGGTTTTCTCCCAGTTAATTATGAATCTACGCACCCCTCTAAGCATTAAATCCTAGAACCCTCGAAGGAAATTTTGGATACGCACAGATACAGATTCCTTCCTGCCCGGTCTAAATTCCTTTCAAATTTAACTATAGTCACCGATGCAATAACATAGAGTGGTAGACTGTTACAGCAGGTAAGAACTCTATAGAATATGAATATTTTTGTTGATTTAACCTTCCCATATATTTAGATATCTGTTGCACTGTCTTGCTAACCGTTTTAATATTTAGATTGTAATCTATCTATCTATCTATATATCTATCTACCTATCTATCTATATATCTATCTATCTATCTATTTATATAACTATCTATCTATAAATTTATCTATCTATTTATATATAAAAAACACAGAACATTTAACATCAACAGAAGCTAGTGCAATATATCTCAGTTACCCCTATAAGTCATAGAAAACTCTTCATATATTTATGAGTAACTAAGCTAATTCGAATGCAATATACTATATGGTAAGACCCACGGTATATTATCGCGTACCCTACTCTTTGATTCTTTCCTTCTGTTGTTCTGTAACGCGGAGGTTAAGATATTGATTTCAGATAGTGTGGACAGTTGTTCATGTGGATAAATCACAAGTGAGTCATTATTTACATTCGTCGCGTCCAGATGTACATTATCAGATTTTGTGACATTGTACAATTTATCGCCCATAAAATGAGCTAAACTAATTAACTTATCTTTCGTAATATAATAAGCATCACCTGAAGAATTTCATCCCCAAGTAGCACGAGGAGGGGAGAGGAGATTCTTCGGGTTTTTACGTTTGTTAAATACAAAATTACCGACAACATTTTTAATTAGAGTTCCACCTCACAGTTTCTTTGTGAATCCCAACCCGGTAATTTTATCGTAAGTTTTTCCAATATTTTAGCAATGGGAGACGTGAACAATACTAAGATATATTACCACGGCAACACCACATATTTCTCCAGGTTCCATGAAAAAACTTGTGATAGATTAAACCAATTTTCTGCTTATGGATTAATGGTTATAGATAATTCAGGGTGTGACTGTCTTGTTACAGTAATTAATCTTTAGATAAGTTGATAGACATATAAAAAGACAGACAAACAAACAGATATATGGACAGACAGACAAACCGAAGTCTCTAACTGCGGGTCGCGGTTTTGAAGATGGGGAGCTGAAATTTGGTAGAGGGTGTGGCTGGCCAAGGGGTCGCGGGCGGCCAAGGGGATGGTTGTGTACTATAATCACCATTCCTTGTCCTCTCGATAGATAGGTGAATCGATTGATCAGCAGATAGATTAAAAGATAGAAGGATGAATGGGTAAAAATATGACATATAAAATGTAGATATATAGATAGATATATAGTTTATTGTTACGTGAATGTACTTCTCTGTTGTTCAGCCAATACTCAATAAAAACTTCATTCACACCGAATATTTTTCCCACATAGAGAATTATATATTAACCAGATCCATCACTAGTTCGAGCCTCGTATGTCAAGTTTATATTCCCGTGGGATTACAAGGTGTATGTATGAGAACGTCAATGGGCGATGTTTTGATCAAAATAGACTGTACGATCCCTACGGCTGGTGGGTGGTGAAGTCTGGCAGCGGGGAGCACCGTAAGAGACCTGATGCTGGGGTCGAATCTCAGTCGTTATCATGGCATCGTACAAGTAAGTACACCTTCAATTGGAGCTTAATTCTGAAATTTTGGTCTTCGTAAGATTTTCATTGTTGTTTTTGCATTTTTGTTGCCAGTGTTCTTTAGATAAATAAAATATTAATCAATTAAATCGTAAAATATAAAAGCTAATTAATTAAAAATATACAAAAATAAAATTAATCACAAAAATTTAATACTTTGTTTGTTTGTCTGTGTGTGATCTTTCCTGTATAATTGTTTGTGTCTGTCTACCTCGTATAGTTGTTTGCGTGTCTGTCTTGTGTTCTTATTTGTCTGTCAACCCTGTCAGATTTTGGTGTACAGTATCAGGGCAGAGGTAGATGTTTCAGTATTGGTCTAGATATGTCAGCACTAAGATAGATGTGTCAGACCTGCAGTAGTTGTGTCAGACCTGCCGTAGATGTGTTAGACCTGTCGTTGATGGGTCAGGCCTGCAGTAGATGTGTCAGACCTGCCGTAGATGTGTCAGACCTGTCGTTGATGGGTCAGGCCTGCAGTAGATGTGTCAGGCCTGCAGTAGTTGTGTCAGACCTGCCGTAGATGTGTCAGACCTGTCGTTGATGGGTCAGGCCTGCAGTAGATGTGTCAGGCCTGCAGTAGATGTGTCAGACCTGTCGTTGATGGGTCAGGCCTGCAGTAGATGGGTCAGGCCTGCAGTAGATGTGTCAGACCTGCATTAAATGTGTCAGACTGCTATAGATATGTCAAAAAATTGTAAGATAGATGTGTCAGCACTGACCTACATGTGTCAGGACAAAGATAAATGTGTCTAAACTCACCTAGATGAGTCAAAAATGGTCTAGATGCGTCAGAATTGGTTTACACGGGTCAGAACTAGCTTAGATATGATTTCCCAAACCCCCAGGCCGTGTTTGACCACTTCACCACATCCAGAATAACAAAAAACAATAAAAAACACAATAAAAACAATATAAAATTAAGATTAAAACTAATTAATCTTTCCAAGAGTCTTTAGGATAAGTGATTACCCAAGCACCCAAATTACATCTACAGTAATTGACCCCAGATCATTAAAAAGACTTATCCCCACTAACCTCTTCACTACAGGGACGTCATTTACGGTATTTCATTTAGTTGTGAGATGATCTTTCGCAGCACAGACAGGGCTCCATACATAAGGGGTTACGGTAAAGGTTATCAGTATTTTGGTGGAGTAATACGTGTAATGAGTAATAGAATGGTGAATATTACAGGGCCAAAATACATTATAAACTGGAACTAGCACAGGGATTATATATTATTTACGGGAATATCATCCATATTTAGTGTGTCTTGGGGTGTAGGGGTTTGTATGTATGATGTGGATGATTGTATGTACGTATTTTACACCCTATAGTAAGTGGTAATAGTAGTAGTAGTAGTAGTAATAGTAGTAAGTGGTAATAGTAGAATTGGTTGTAGTAGTACTATCGTGGACAAAAGTTCGACCCCTGTAGTGAAACTGAGACACTGGAATGAGTCTCCGAACTGACTTACCCTGATTGTTATCTCGTGTGGTTGTGCTGTGCGGGTCGATACTGCTTCAGTTTGGGAAGGAGCGAACTTTTGTCCACGATAGTACATACATTCATACAGTACATACATACACACACGGTAAAATCACTTAACTCATTAGGTACGCACCCACAGATATAGAGAAGATCTATGTACAAAATAGGATAAAATTTATGTCTTTGGTAACGCTGCTGTGTGGTCCAGGAGAACATCCATCCATCATACTTGGCAATACTGCTTATTACGGCACAACAAGACGCAGAGATATTTCATATTTTATCTAAACGACGGAGTAAATCACCTTACTGTAGATATATCTGCACAAAAAGTAGCTATATTATCATTAAATATTAAACTAGGACTCATGCTTCTGCGAAAAGATAAATCCATTGTTTGGGCCAAAATTGCAGGCAAGTTTACATATTTGCTGTGAATTATAAATGAAAGAAATATCCTCGTGTCGTCTATAGCCAAAGCCTTCCCATCGCTCCTTTTTCATGGTAAATACCCACTGATGAATGATAATAGCTGTTTCTGCTATAAAATACTCCATTATCGTGTTTATATTATTATTAATCATAATGCTGGATACTGTATAGGAAAATTATCTAGTAATGGGAGTGTATGAAACAGGTGATTGTCGAATCCCCATTTAGTAGGGTTCGAATTGATCTTCATATATCACTTAGGAGTTGAAATATATATGTAAATATTATCATCAAATGCTGTTAAGAGAGATTTACAGAATAGATAAGAAGGTAAATTGATAAATGAAGGAATAACGACACGACAAGATAGAAAGACGAAGTAACTCAATAACCAAACGAATAGATATTTGGGTCAAATTAAGCATATACAGGAGGGGGGGAAAGTGAGCCGATATATCAAGCATACTTACCCACAACACCTCATATTCAGTATATCTTATCATCCATCGTATACCTCCCCCACCTCCCGGCAGCTATTGTCACTCAGTCGTCGATATATTTGTAAAAAAGAAAAACTGTGAAATTATGGTGAAATATTATTGTAATTCACGCTAGCTTCTTACAAAAGGTTAACAATGGCCACGAGGAGTTTAGTCATCGTGTAAAGCCTTCAGTACAGGGGTTCGACATCTGATTCATGAATACTGTAATATACGTGTGTGTGTTTTGTCTGTATGATTGGTGGATATGTGTCTGTGTGTGTCTGTCTTTCCTTCAATCCATGAAAATTGAGAGTAGGGAGGATTGGGTTAGGTTAGGTTAGGTTATGAAAGGGTTAACTATAAACCCTATTCGTGGGATGGTGGTTGGTCATTTGTGTGGGTGGTGGATTGTGGTGATTGTTGTTGGGGTGGTAGTGATGGTGATGAGGTGTTGTGGTTATGGTGGTGATGGTAGTAGTGGTGTTGGTGATAACCTGTGGATAGTTGTAGCTACAATAATGATGGTAGTTATGATGACGATGACAATGAACAAGAAAAAACACTCAGAAATCCCGTATTTAAAAAAAAATTATCAATTTTTTTTATTCTCTACTTAAATACTGACAGACTAACGTGTGGCCAGAGGATATATTCTCGACATGGAAATTAACTGGACACACATATCGTAAGGGCACGTGTGTTGAATTTTCCTCGAACGTAAATTTATAACAACTGGCACCTTCAGCTACGCCACAACGAGAGATACTCAGAGGCCAATAAATCACGTAGTTGAGATAGGGGAAATATATACAGCACTGTTTATCGCCATCTATAGTTTATATTTGTGAGTCTTTTACGTCAAGTCATTTAGAAAAGGTTATAATACCACTGGAGAACAGAATATCACTCATATTATCTTCTCCACAGGGGTTCGAATCCAAGGCTAATGGATTGTCAGATGAGGACTATATCCCCTCCTCTGTATAGCACCTTTAAACAGATACATCCCTTATTCATATCCACTACATTTTCTTTATATACACAAATCAAGTAAACATTCCGATTACGGTGAAGTAAGGGACCTTGAAGATAAGACATTACACCTGGTCAGAGATGTGTTATGTAAAGTTGTTTTTTGTCATATATTTAAGTGATTTATTATAAGTAGTAGTTCATATTTTGGCCATTTGTTTAATTGATAAGTATTTTGCATATTTATAAGTATTTCCTAAGCTTTTATCATTATTAATTTGGAGGGAGGTTTGCTTAATGGTTGATATGTGGGATGTGTACAGTACATACACTCATTAATATATGTACATCTATATACTTAAACACATACACACATACGTATAAGAACCTTTTGAAACTATGAATCCTATAAGGAGTGAGACTACGACCTTATCCTTCGTTTTACAGGATCCGTCAGGCTTTGAAGGATGCGTTGAGCTTACTGTTATTGTTGATGTTGTTGGTGGTGGTGGCAACTGTAGCAATAGGTGAGTAGTAATGATAGCAATAATGATAATAACGATGGTAACAATAATATCAATGATAATGACAATAGAAGTAATAATAATGATAATAATAATAATAATAATAATAATAATAATAATAATAATAATAAAGTTACAACAAAATACGGAACTTTTCTTTAGTAAACAACAAATCGAATCATAGAAAACGAATACAAAGTTTGTCTATTTCACGAAAATGTATTGTAAACTTTGGAAAACAAAAGTACTAACAAAATTACGTATTGATTATTTACTCTTTTGTTTTCATCTACAGAGAACCAAGAGGAGGACCGTGTGCTTGTTCTACAGGAGTCAGGGACGCCCTCAGCCGCCAGCTACGCCCGCCTGGTAAAGCCCTTCCCACGGCTGGAGTCCTTCACCATCTGTTACAGGATCAAACTTAATAGATTCCGCGAGGAGTCGACCTTGATGTCCTACGCTGTTTCTGACGACAAGGATAACGAGTTTAGGATAGGTGAGGCATCCTACGAGGGCTATGTTAGGATAGGATATGTGAGACATCCTACGAGGGCTATGTTAGGATAGGATAGGTGAGGTATCCTACGAGTGTTATGTTAGGACAGGATAGGTGAGGCATCCTACGAGTGTTATGTTAGGACAGGATTGGTGGGGCATCCTACTCCTACTAGTACCGGGTCAATATCTCTCACACACAGACCACCGGGAGAGCGGGTACCGGGTTACCATACAGGGGTACTGGGCCGCCTCACAGCTGGTCACACCACTCCGGTCTTGGGCTCACTTCTGCTTCCTCTACCAGCTGAACGACGCCAGCTGGACCATCTACCTGAACGGTGAACGGCGAGCAGAGGGCTCGTTCCCGGGCCCCACCACTCCCCTGGAGGGCGGAGGAGCCTTCGTGATTGGTCAGTTACTACCTCAACACCCATTGTGATTGGTCAGTTTTCTTAACACCCACTGTGATTGGTCAGTTACTACTTGGGATACTTTATTAATAAGTAAAAAAAAATTAGTAATAAGTAGTAAAGTATAGTTATAAGTAATAGTACAGTAGTAAAAGTATCACTACAACAGGTCAGGAACAAGACAGTCTGGGAGGAGGGTTCCAACGTGACCAGAGTTTCTGCGGCGAAATAACTCACCTTAACATCTGGTCCCGCACCCTCGACCACCACACCTTGACACAGGTAAGTTTGCCAATCTCCCACACCTGCTCTCACTCTCACACACCTGCTCTCACTCTCACAGTCACTCTCACACACACCTTCACACTCACTGTCATATTTACTGTCTCAACGCTGGCATTGACGTTTCCAAAGTGCTCGCCTTCGGGTATCACATTGCTCACAGATTTATTTAGCAACCAACCCAAAGCTCTACGTGTCCAAGGGGCTGTTTCCACGTTTCAGTCACTCATCTGTGGTGTCCTTCAACCATGTCATCATTAACCATACCAATAACACTCCTCCACTCATATCGCACCTCCCTCCATCACAATGGGCTCCAACACACTCCAGGTTGTGAATTCCACCAAGCTCCTCAGCGTCCCTGTGTTGGAAATTACACGTCAGTACAACCTTAAATTCTTCCTGCTATCGTCCCCACATCCTCCGCCGTCTCAAATCCCTCGGAGTTGCTACCTCTGAGCTCAAGAATATGTACACAACGTTTAAACTTTTTAGACTCGCCTCGGCTTCCCCTGGACACAATATGTTGTATACTGTACAGTATGTACCACGTATGGCTTTTGTTTATTTCCCAATTATGGCTGCTATATTTTTCAGTAGACCCTTAATTATTATTTTTTTATTGTTGTTTTTATTATTATAAGCCACAAGTAAGTTATAATATTTTGTCACAGGTGTGGTCGTGTGAGGGTGGACAACCTGGTGACTTGTTGTCGTGGTCGTCGTCGTTAGAGTCGTGGCAGATCGACGGAGAGACATCTTGGGTCCAGAGGTCACGACATGACCTGTGTCACCCCACCACCAGGATCATCACTATCTTCCCTGACCGCTTTAACCTTGCTCAAGCTGACCACCTCTGTCATGTTAGTGTTTTATACTTGTTCTGAACCTAAACGTAACGTAATCTAACCTAGCCTTAATATAACCCAACTTGACCTAACGTAAGTTGAGCTAACCTAACCCTAAGCAGTGAGTGACAGTGTTGTCATGTACAGGTGGTGGGAGGGGAGGTGATGGTACCAGTCAATCAGCTGGAGAACTCGTGGCTGTACGAGAGGACGAAGAAGGAGGCGGATCACTGCTCTGGGGGAGAGGGGGCGTCCTACCTGTGGCTGGGTGCCACTGACGCGGCCGAGGAGCGTACCTGGGCCTACCTTGATACGGCCTCCCCCATCAGTTGGGAGGGACCGTGGAGGGGCGACGGACCCAACGGCGGCAGCCAAGAGAACTGCCTGGTGATGCTCTCTGGGAAATTCCCGGGGCGCTGGTCCGACATCGCCTGCCTGGACTCCTACTCCTTCTGCGTCCCCTGCGAGTTCAAACAGCTGGAGACCTTGTACCTGAAGGGTCCCGCCGTCTGTAACAACTCGCCTTTCAACCGGCAGTACACCCTGGCGAAGGAGAGAGGAGGTCGGCCGTCCTTGGAGGGATTCTTTCACTCTAACATCTTCTTGAGTAACGGCACCTGGGTTCTTCGATCACTGAAGGCAAGTTATTTAAGCTTTTGGACGGCGATGGTTTAACACTGTAATGATCAAACCCTTTGAGGATGATAGTTTAACCCTTTTATCGTTCGAATGAACTTCCTCAAAGGGTTTATTACTACGCGTCTCACATTAATAGTGTTCATCTCTCTTAATTCGACATCAGTCCTTCATCTATTTCTCACCGTCACTGTGGACGATCAGGTCATGGTTGTGAGTGGTCCTCTCCTCCTAAGGTTTTCAGTCTTATACACTTGTGTTCCAGGAGGCAGCAACAGCCAGGTGGACGCCTCTACGGGAGGGACTCTACCCCTTCGGTACTCGGCCGTGGACGCTTAATTCTGACATCTGTGGCATGATGGAAGGTACGGTCGTCAACCTCACGCTGTCAGTCTGCGGCAAGGGTCAGTTTACCTGTGCCGATGGATCCTGCATCGACCTGACGCAGCGCTGTGACTTGCGCATCAACTGCCTAGATCAGAGCGACGAGGCGCAGTGCTCTCTGGTGGACATCCCCCCTGGGTACCGCACCGTCATCCCTCCACCACCCATCACAGACAACAACCCCCTCCCCATATTCTTCCAGATCAGCATCATCTCCTTCCCCACCATCGCCACGCAGGACCTCACCTTCACCGCCACCTTCCAGCTCTCCCTCCAGTGGCAAGACACCCGACTCAACTACCTTAATCTGAAGGAGGATCGAACCCTTAACCTGCTGTCCGGCAAGGCCACCAGCGACATCTGGACCCCTCGGGTGTTCTTCAGTAATGCTCAGGGCAACATGTTCACCAACTTGGACCAGGGCGCGAGGGTGGAGTGTGTCAGGAGAGGCCCATCCTACCCAGGGCCACCCTATCTCCCTAAAGAAGGTGAGAGTCTGTCTGTCTGTCTGTCTGTAATAATAATAATAATAATTAACGGTTTGTTGAAAAAGTTCTGCAGCCCGAAAGCTGACAATATACATTAGACAAAAATTACTTATTACATACAAAGACATTGGGTGGGTGGGTCGTTTAACAAAAACTTTTATTACTAAAAGGAGACGGAACATGAATTGAACATACAAATTACTATAGTTTGTGGTTGATGGCCCTGGCTGGTCTCTTGCCATACTGTGTGAGGTCACATAGGCCTTGTGGTTCAGTAACTCGTCCGTAGATGTTGACATGAAGGACCTCACGTGGTCATGGAGACACCGTGTGGTATGGGGTAGCGTCACAGTACCTCACTCTCTGATGGGTGGTGTTATGTTATCTCGTAGTCGGGTATAAAGCCGACCCACTGTTGTTCCCAGTGTGGACTGAATAACAATGCCTGGTCAGAAGATGGTGGTCCAGGTGTGTTTATCTCAGTGGTGGGTCACGGCTCTCGCTGGTACAGGGTACTGTCTAGTGCTGAATCCAGTGGCTTAAACACTGTTCAACACTGTTCAACACTAATCCCACTTATTTCCGAAACGAAATTGTCACTTTTGATTATGTTGATATCCCGGTGGTGAGGATGGGCCAAGGGGGGCAGCAGGAGCAGCGCCTGATAGGTCTTGGCACTCCGGTGGTCTGCCTGTCTCTCTCTGTCTGTCTGTGATCCGATCACGTTTTTCTGTCTGACAGTAAACGTGTTCCCGGGAGAGGAGAACAGCCTAGAGATGAGTCAGCTGTACACCGCCACCTACAGCTGCGACTTCCATCTGGCTATGTTCCCCTTCGACTCTCAGGTCAGTACCAGAGAGGTCAGAGATCATCATGGTCTTCTAGGTGAGTGCCAGAGAGATCAGAGGTCATCATGGTCTTCTAGGTGAGTGTCAGAGAGATCAGAGGTCATCATGGTCTTCTAGGTGAGTGTCAGAGAGTCAGAGGTCATTATGGTCTTCTAGGTGAGTGTCAGAGAGGTCAGAGGTCATTATGGTCTTCTAGGTGAGTGTCAGAGAGGTCAGAGGTCATCATGGTCTTCTAGGTGAGTGCCAGAGAGATCAGAGGTCATCATGGTCTTCTAAGTGAGTGTCAGAGAGGTCAGAGGTCATTATGGTCTTCTAGATGAGTGTCAGAGAGGTCACAGCTTCAGCATGACACCTGGTGAACCACAGTTGACCTAAATGACTCTGATACAAGAGTTTACCATAATTAACCTCTAATCACCTAAATTGATTCTAGATTACTCCGTATGACCTAATTTGACTCAGAATAACCCCAGATGACCCAGTTTGACCTCTCCGCCAGGTTTGTCAATTGACCTTTACATTGGTGTCAGCGGCGTCCTCCTACATGGTGTTGGATCCTGACGTGGCCACCTATACTGGACCCAAGTACCTGATTGAGTACGAGATAGGTGAGTCTCCTTATCTCTCACTGAGTACGAGATAAATGAGTCTCTCTCTCTCTCTCTCTCTCTCTCTCTCTCTCTCTCTCTCTCTCTCTCCTGTTGTAGTAATAATGAAGATGATTCCAACAGCAACAGTAATAACAATAATAATAACAAACACACTACTACCACTACTACCACTACTACTACTACTTCTGGTACCACTTTTTTTTTAACGTGGCCTCCAGCCTCCCCCAATAGCAACACCTTCGCCACCATTTTATTACCTTAATATTAAATATCCTAAGACATAAGAAGCTATCCTATCTACTACTACTACTACTACTACTACTACTACTACTAATAATACTACTACTACTACTACTAATAATAATAATAAAATCTCTATATTTACCCAGTAACCATACAGTAATCCTATCTGAAGTTACTTCCCTGACGGCGAACTAACCCCTGGCTTCTTTCCTATCAGGGGAAATCACAATAACGAGGGGACAAACTGGCGAATTTTCCTCGATACAAGTCTTCGCTAGTTTCTATCGTCGCTACACCTTCTATCTCCTAACACTGTATATACCGACTATTCTACTCATTCTCATCGCCTATGCAACTTTCTACTTCAATCCTGATGACTTTAACTCCAGGGTTGTGGTGGCTGTTACCTCCTTGCTGGTGTTGACTTCGCTACTGACGCAGGTAATGTTTTCGTTTGGTTTGTGTTATGGTGGAGGTGGTGGTGTGAGTTTTATAATTGGATGGGTTTTTTTTCTTGGTTTTATGGTTGATTTTAGTTTGTTTTTTAGTTTTGGGTTTAATTGTAGTTTTTTTTGTCTTTTGTGAATGTTTTTGGTCTCTATATAATTCATTTATCATTCTATTTATCCATTAATCTCTTTCTCATCTCCATCTATCTATCCCCAAACATCCATCATTCTCATACATTTATCTATCCATTTATCTATTTATTTATCTATCTATCTCCATCGTTCTCATCTATCACCATCTCTCCTCCGTTTATCCACTCTCTCTTCTCCAGACCTCGAACGCGTTACCCAAGACCTCCTACTTCAAGTTAATAGACGTGTGGCTCTTCTTCTCCATCGTCATCATCTTCGTCGTCATTCTCCTACAGACCCTCGTTAACTTCTCCAAACCGACCTCCTCTACAGACCACTCTTGGCTTGGCAGACTTGTCGTAAGTATGTGTGGTCTTTGTAAGTACTTAAACCATCTTGGGAACTGTGTATTTGGTTTAGTTTATGTTTACTTTAGTTAGTGTTCATATGATTGCAGTTAATAGAAAACGCAAAAATTTATAGGGGAGACTTATCTAAGTTGAGGTCCCCGTTAGTGGATCAATGTTGGCTCAACAAACTTGTTGTAACTTCGTTTCTATAAATAACTGTAACCTCCTGTAATATTAAGTAACTTCATTGTAACCTCCTGTACCTCTAGTCACCTGCTTCACCCTTATTGTAAACCCCTTTAACCTCTTCTACTCTCATTTTAACCTCATGTAACCTCATATCACACCAAGTTACCTCCTGTAACTTCCAATACCATCCTGTAACCAAACATAACATCCTTACAGAAGCGAATCCTGTCAAAAAAAACGAAGGAGACGCCAGATATTACACCTGTAAGACCCTTTTCACGCCTACCTGGGAAACACCTGCAACAAAGAGCCATACCTAAAGACAAACCAACTGAGAGAACCTCCCATAACGTGACAGAAGACGTAGTCGAGCTTAAGGAAGAACCCAAAGCCCGCCTATCGACTCAAAAATTCTCCAGAAGGCCCCATAGTCACCAGAAGGATGATCATCGTTCCTGTGGTTCTAGGGTGGATGGGAAGGAGGGCAGTGAGGTGAATATGTCCCTCATGATCAAAAGCAGGATTATTATACCCATCATCTGCCTCATATTCAACACCGTGTATTGGGTCATCGCCTTTAGGTAGGTGGAAAGACAGGATCACTCAACTGTCTATGACTTGACTTAACATAACTTTAATTAACTTTAACCTAATTTAACTTTGACTAAATTTAACCTAACTTAACTTATTTTAACCTAACCTAACTAAATCTGATCTAACTTAATTCTAATTCGTGTTTCTCTCTACAGGCAAATCTTCGAGAGGTGAGGTCAACTTGCTGCCAGGAGAGGCCAGGTCAACTATTGGAAGTAGTTACTTTATGTTATGTTGTGTGTAAAGTTAGAGAGAGAGAGAGAGAGAGAGAGAGAGACCCCAGTCATAATACGGGGCCCAGTCCTAACGGGCCCTTATCCCTAATTCGAATGGGGTCTATAATTACTATAACCTTTAAACAAACAAAGAAACAAACAGACAAACTATATAATTATTAACCTCAGCGCTATAAGACGTTCTAATATAAGCTAAAATAATCTGCAGCATTATAAGAATCTACTTTGTAAATAACAGTAACTTGTAAAATGTTAAATTATTATACTTTAATTTACACTTTATTGTAGTATCTGTGTAATTTAACATTGTAAATAGGAGTATTGTTAAGATGTTAAATTGTTAATAATAAGTAACTTATACTCTATTATAGTATATATTCACTAGCTATATTAATGATTGTGATTATAAAATGTTGAAATATTCTAACACGACTCTGTATAGTAGGAATAGGAGTTTAACCTTTTAAATGATAGTACTAATATGTTAATTCATATCAACAAAGTCCCGTGTGTAGTGATATCCTATTCTGCCTTGTATATGGTGATATATTTAACATGTTAATATATAAATAAACTGGTAAATGAGTACTTTTAATTTAACTAAAAGATAATCTCTTTATTGTGATATACAGATACTAACATAATGTGGATATTTTTGACTATTTCTAAGATAACCTTGATAACCCGAACCAAAATAAATACCTCTTCATAACATCACACTTCACTATATATCTCAAGAGAGGAAAGTATCAATAACTCCATCAGGTGAGTATTCTACCTGTAATTTATAACTACAGGTGATATCAATTACAGCAATGACGAAGCCATAAATAACTGGCAATTAGTTGGTGTGGTTTGTCATTCAGGTGAGTTGTAATTAATGGATGGTTTTCGACAGGCGACAAATCATGGAATGTGAAGTTAGTTTCTCAAGTTATATATCAACTGAGGTGACTGTTTTGTTTAGTAATTCATAACTTTCGTAGTCAAGTTTAACTCAGTGTATTTTTATAACTATTTCATTAAATCTTGAATAAACTTTTACACTAGTTAAAATGTGTTCGAATCTCTACAGTAAACCACACATAAGAAACACATTACTGTACCTTGTTAGGGATAGTAGAAGCTGTTTGGGTGATGTTATAGCGTGTGTGATACCTAGACCACAATAACAATTTCTTTTAAGCACGAAGCCCCTCTCTTTGCACTCTTAAACAACAACAATAATCAATGTCATCTATAACGTTTCGTCCCGCTGCCTTGACTAATTCAAGGCTGGACCCTCTCTCCTCCTTTATATCAACCAATCACTGAAAAGCCCCATTAACGTTGTCAATCAATCATATGCTTTGTTTATTATGTCCCGTAACGTGATTGGCTCTCGAATTGTCACACCATTATTACCAGGATTCTCCAAGGTTCACTGTATTTAAGAACCAAAACTAACCTTCAAAATGGCGTAAAATATATATAACGATTTACACTTAGTTACATCAATTATGACTATTATTTTTAGGCTGTATAAGAAGAAAAAATATAAGGAAACTCCACCGAACGAACCCTTGCCATAACTATCAAAGGGTTCAGATTCATGGGTTCGCAATTAATCGTTTGGATTCATGGGTTCGGTTATTGGGTGTTGGAACTGAACCCTTGAATCCAGAGCTTCAGAGTGGACTAGTGAGGTTTACAAGATTAAGGGATCGTCTTTTTCTTCTTCTTCTTCTTCTTCATTGTTGCTATGCTTCCTCCTCCTCCTCCTCCTCTTTTTCTTCTTCGTCCTCCTTCTCTACGTCTTTTTCTTCTTCCTCTTCTTCCTCCTCCTCTTATTCTTCTTCTTATATCCTCTTCTTTGTTGATGTTCTGCTCTTTTCTTTCTCTCCTTCCTCCTCACCCCTTTCTTGGTCGCTTACACCCCAGTTATTTGTATCATGTGGCTGAAAGGGAGAGGAAGAAGTATGATAATTTATACGAATGAACCAATGATAAACCATGATAATATAAGCAGAAAGGAAAGACAAGGTTGATAAAGAGATACAAGTATAATAACCGTAAAAAAAGTATGTAAAGTAAGCCAAAGTATGAGTGTGTATGGTAAATTAGTATTGTATTGTACGAGGATTATTATAAGGTCAAAAGTATGATATAAGTCAAAGTATTACTATTAATCAAGTGTGTATGAGGATTTATATGTGTGTATTTTATTTTGTATATTTTATCTTATTATTTGTGTATGTGTCTGGATGAGTGTATAAATGAACTGTGTACGTGTGTGTATGAATGTGAGTCTGTGATTTAAACGTGTGTGTATGCCTGTGTAGGTGTATGTAATTCAACCGTGTGTAAGTATATCTTTTTCTCTGTATGTATGCCTGTGTATGTATATGTAGTTTAACCGTGTATGTATCTTAGTCTCAGTGTGCATGTGTCTCTAAATATCTGAATCCCTGTACGTATGTCTGTCAGTGTATCCATACATGACCTACCTGAATGCAATCCCCCAGTAGCACATATTAAACACCACAAATATCACAGGTATCAGGAACCGACTCTTGATCATAAGAGACATATTCACACCCTTCCGTTCCGCCTGAGAGAGCCACGATCCTAGCCTCCTCTTCCTTCTCCTCGGCTCACGTAGATCAGATTCTTGCCTCTTGCTCTCACTCCCCGTCTGCTTTACAATCCCTGAATGCGTCTCTCTCTGCCGCAGGTTTGGACGTTCGTATAAAACCACATCTTCATTTCTGGGGAAGTAAATATTATGAGTTCGTGATGTCTCGGTGTTGTTTTTGTTGAAGGGATTAACAGGGTGACTTTCTTGGTCGTAGGTTGATTGACGAGTGAGGTGATTGTCACTACCTGCCTTAAATCCTTCGTCAGGTACCTCGTCAGTTGCCACGGGTCTCTGAAACTGCTTGGTATGCCCGTGCACCAGTTTATTCTGAAACAAGATTCACCATTAGTCTGACGATAAATGCTGAAATGATAAATAAACATAACAATTCAAAAAGGAACAAAAAATTAACATGATTCTCAAAAGCAAAAAATATCAACACTTACGATAAATTTACCAAGGCAAGAATGATCAGCTGAGGCGTTCTGGTTGGAGAAGTTAACGAGAGTCTGCAGGAGAATGACGACGAAGATGATGACGATGGAGAAGAAGAGCCACACGTCTATTAACTTGAAGTAGGAGGTCTTGGGTAACGCGTTCGAGGTCTGGGAAAAAGTCTTGAAAATACACATAAGGAATTTGTATAAGTTTGTGTCCGCCTTCCCCAAGTCTTGAACCACTACTGTTTTTATTATTATTATTATTATTATTATTATTATTATTATTATTATTATTATTATTATTATTATTATTATTATTATTATTATTATTATTATTATTATTATTATTATCGTCATTATTATTATCATTATTTATACTTTATTTATATATCAACATAATCCTTTATTTAAATTCGTTAATTATATATACTCGTAATTTATATTATAGAAATTAAAATAATATAAAGAAAATTATAAAATAAATAATTAATAAATTCACGACTCATAAAGATAATAAATTTAAAATCAATTAAAATCTGGTTTGTTTATAAAAATTTGACCCACTTGTGAATTCACCACAAGGGGGCACAGTTATTAACCTTATGGCAGGGGGGGGGGTCATTAAGGTTTATAGGTGTTAATTGTCCTTATTTAATAGGAATGAAGTAAGGTAAACACGTTAACAGAGACGGGCAGACGGAGAAGACACTAAAACGTATATTAAAAGTAAAGAAAGTCCGTTCTAACATCATCATACATTACCAACACCACAGTCTGACATCAACACCACAGACTGACTGGATAAACAAAAAGAATGACTGGGTAAACCAACAGACTGGATAAACAAGACGATTGACTGGATAAACAAACCGATTGACTGGATAAACAAACCGAGTGACTGGATAAACAAACATATCAACTGGCTAAATAGATTGACTGATTAAAGAGACAGACTGGATAGACAAACAAACTTACTGGATAAACAAACTGTCTGGATAAAGACTAAAGGGATAAACAAACAGACTGACTGACGATGACCAATTCTTACTACCTGGGTAAACAATGACGTCAACACCAACAGGGAAGTAATGGCGACAGTGATCCTAGAGTTGAAGTCCTCGGGGTTGAAGAAGAAGGTGGCGTAGGCGATGAAGATGAGGAGTGTAGTGGGGATGTAGAGGGTGAGGAGGTAGAAGGTGTAGCGACGGACGAACCTCACCTCCGCCTGCACCGTCGAGAACTCGGTCTTTTCCTCCTCGTGAATCCTGTGCATGGTGATGTCTCCTGAAGGTGGGGGGAATGTGTGTGATTGGTTGTGGGTAATGTCTGATGGCCAATTATAGTCAAGGAAGGGAGAGAGGTGGTGTTTCGTGGCCAATCACAGTCAAGAGAAAGAGGGGTGGTGACTGGTGTCCAATCATAGTCAAGCGAGGGAGAGAGAGGTGTAATCTAGTAGCCAATCATAGCCATGGATTTCATTAGCTACCTATCTCGTACTCAGGGACAGATAAGGAGACGCACCTATCTCGTACTCAGGAAAAGATAAAGAGACTCACCTATCTCGTACTCAATCAGGTACTTGGGTCCAGTGTAGGTGGTCAGGTCAGGATCCAACACCATGTAGGAGGACGCCGCTGACACCAAGGTAAAGGTCAATTGACACACCTGGCGGAGAGGTCAAACTGGGTCATATGGGGTTATTTAGGGTGAAATTGAATCAACCTAGGTTATGAGGAACACCTGGGACTAATATAACTCGTCTGGGGTCAACTTCTTTCAGTAACTAAGGAAATTAAGACAAAGTAAAAAGTTAAGTAGTAAGTTATAACAGAAAACGAAGATCAAACATACCTGGGAATCGAAGGGAAACTTGATTAAATCGAAGTCACAGCTGTAGGTGGTTGTGTACAGTTGACTCATCTCTAAGCTGTTCTCGTGTCCGGAAAATACGTTCACTGGTGGGTGGGGGTCAAGAACGGCGTTAGAATGAACGTACGATGACATGAATGATTTAGAGCGAAAGTGCGACTATTGTGATCGTAAAACAGAAGCAAGACTTGAACGTATGACTAAAATAGTCTCATTAAAGATGCCTATCTATCTGTTTATTTATCTATCTATTTATTCGCACACACAGACAGACACACACACTCAAGTTCTAAAAGTGAATCCTTGACCTCACCTTCGTCGGGCAGGTCAGGAGGGCCAGGCTGTGAAGGACCTTCTCTGACACACTCCACACGTGACCCCAAGTCTAGATTGGTAAACACGTTCCCCTGAGCATTACTAAAGAACACCAGCGGCGTCCAGATCTCCCTGGCGGACTCTCGTGACAGGAGGTTCAGGGTTCGGTCCTCCTTCAGGTTGTGGAAGTTAAGGCGGGTATCCTTCCAGCGGAGGATCAGCTGGAGGGTGACGGTGAAGCCCAGATCCTGCGTGGCGATGGTAGGGAAGGCGATCACTCTGACGCTGAACGAAATGTGGAGAGGTTGGGACTCGTTGGTAGGTGGAGGCGGTATTACGGTGCGGTACCCGGGCGGTATGTCCAGGATGGAGCACTGTGCCTCATCACTTTGGTCTGGGCAGTTGATGCGTAGGTCACAGCGCTCCGTCAAGTCGATGCAAGACCCGTCAGCACAGGTGAACTCCCCTTCATGACAGACAGACAGCGTGAGGTTGACGACGGTGTCTGGACGCATCCCACACACGTCCATTCCCAGCGTCCATGGATGCGTCCCAAAGGGGTACATCCCGTCCTTCACAGGTGACCACCATGCAACCACGTCCGGTTCCTTACGTGTGAGGGGGAACTTATTAATTTGTAGGTTCGTGTCGCTATATAAGATATCACATGAAGGTGTTAAGATGACAGCCGTGACGTTACAGATGATGATTATATCTAAGGAATATTATGATGTGTTTGAGATACAATTGATTTATGGAATGAAATTAGTTGATAGATATACGAACATACAATAGAGCGTCTTTAAGAAGCACATTATTTACCTTGAGAGACTGAAGGTACCAGGTGTTGTTCTCCCAGAAGATATCCGAGTGGAAGAAGCCCACGAGGGAAGGTCGCCCGCCTATTTCCTCCCCAATTAAGTACCGCTGATTAAAGGGCGAGTCAGGACACATGGCGGGGCCCTTTAAATATATAGGCTCTTGCTTCTTAAACTCGCAGGGGACGCAGAAGGAGTAGGAGTTAAGGCAGGCAATGTCGGACCAGCGCCCCGGGAATTTCCCAGAGAGCATCACCAGGCAGTTCTCTTGGCTGCCGCCGTTGGGTCCGTCGCCCCTCCACGGTCCCTCCCAACTGATGGGGGAGGCCGTATCAAGGTAGGCCCAGGTACGCTCCTCGGCCGCGTCAGTGGCACCCAGCCACAGGTAGGACGCCCCCTCTCCCCCAGAGCAGTGATCCGCCTCCTTCTTCGTCCTCTCGTACAGCCACGAGTTCTCCAGCTGATTGACTGGTACCATCACCTCCCCTCCCACCACCTGTACATGACAACACTGTCACTCACTGCTTAGGGTTAGGTTAGTTCAACTTACGTTAGGTCAGGTTGGGTTATATTAAGGCTAGGTTAGATTACGTTACGTTTAGGTTCAGAACAAGCATAAAACACTAACATGACAGAGGTGGTCAGCTTGAGCAAGGTTAAAGCGGTTAGGGAAGATAGTGATGACCCTGGTGGTGGGGTGACACAGGTCATGTCGTGACCTCTGGACCCAAGATGTCTCTCCGTCGATCTGCCACGACTCTAACGACGACGACCACGACAACAGGTCACCAGGTCGTTCCCCCTCACACGACCACATCTGCGACAAACATTATGACTCACCTGTGGCTTAATAATAATAAAAATAATAATAATAATAATAATAATAATAATAATAATAATAATAATAATAATAATAATAATAATAATAATAATAATAATAATAATAACAAAATATAATGACATAGGGAGAGAGTCGTTTAACAAGGTCTTCCACTGTAACTGCAATATAAAAGGATAATAGACAAGGAAGGAAAAAACAAGTTATCTATGGATTGTTGATGATATTTACAATGGTTGAATGGGGCTGTTCATATAGAGATCAGTATGTGGTCGTATGAGCTGGATGCAATTGTGTTATCGAACATGAATACTCAAACGAGGGATCTCACGTGGTAACAGGTGGCGGTGGAAGTCGAAACTCAAAGATCGATGGTTTTGTTGATATTTACATTATGATTGACGAAGGCGAGCACTTTGGAAACGTCTATGCCAGCGTGTATGACAGTAAATATGACAATGAGAATAAGGGTGTGTGTGACAATGACTGTGAGAGTGAGTCTGAGAGTGAGAGCAGGTGTGGAAGAGTGAGAGCAGGTGTGGGAGGGTGAGAGCAGGTGTGGGAGAGTGAGAGCAGGTGTGGGGAGAGTGGCAAAGTTACCTGTGTCAAGGTGTGGTTGTCGAGGGTGCGGGACCAGATGTTAAGGTGAGTTATTTCGCCGCAGAAACTCTGGTCACGTTGGAACCCTCCTCCCAGACTGTCTTGTTCCTGACCTGTTGTAGCGATACTTTTACTACTGTACTATTACTACTGTACTATTACTACTGTACTATTACTACTGTACTATTACCACTGTACTATTACTACTGTACTATTACTACTGTACTCTTACTTATAACTATACTTTACTTATACCTTCTTATTACTTATAACTGTATCTTCATTAACTATACTTTTTACTAAAACTGTCTTAAGTATTAATAAAGTATCCCCAAGTAGTAACTGACCAATAGGAAATGACCCCTACCAATAACTGACCAATCACAGTGGGTGTTTAGATGTAACTGACCAATCACGAAGGCTCCTCCGCCCTCCAGGGGAGTGGTGGGGCCCGGGAACGAGCCCTCTGCTCGCCGTTCACCGTTCAGGTAGATGGTCCAGCTGGCGTCGTTCAGCTGGTAGAGGAAGCAGAAGTGAGCCCAAGACCGGAGTGGTGTGACCAGCTGTGAGGCGGCCCAGTACCCCTGTATGGTAACCCGGTACCCGCTCTCCCGGTGGTCTGTGTGTGAGAGATATTGACCCGGTACTAGTAGGAGTAGGATGCCCCACCAATCCTGTCCTAACATAACACTCGTAGGATACCTCACCTATCCTGTCCTAACATAGCCCTCGTAGGATGTCTCACATATCCTATCCTACCATAGCCCTCGTAGGATGTCTCACATATCCTATCCTAACATAGCCCTCGTAGGATGCCTCACCTATCCTATCCTACCATAGCCCTCGTAGGATGTCTCACATATCCTATCCTAACATAGCCCTCGTAGGATGCCTCACCTATCCTAAACTCGTTATCCTTGTCGTCAGAAACAGCGTAGGATATCAAGGTCGACTCCTCGCGGAATCTATTAAGCTTGATCCTGTAACAGATGGTGAAGGACTCCAGCCGTGGGAAGGGCTTTACCAGGCGGGCGTAGCTGGCGGCTGAGGGCGTCCCTGACTCCTGTAGGACAAGCACACGGTCCTCACCATCCCAAAGGACGCCTTCTGCAGTAGTTAACTTTGGCCGACCTGTAATTATATACATAAATAGATAGATAGAGATACATACATACATACATACATACATACATACATACATACATACATACATACATACATACATACATACATACATACATACATGCATACATACATACATACAAACATACATACATTGATTTATATATGGTGTGAGTAATACGATGATCAAAAAGTCCCTGTGTACCTCTAATACTTAACAATACAATTATTTTCCTTGTTCTACATACAATAATATCTAGACATTTTCACATTAAATGGTGTAAGTTGATCCAGTTTTCATTATTTACTATATTTATAACATTATATATCACAATATAGGTAAAATAAATCATATAACAAAGTAAGTACAACAAAGAACCACAAGATGTTTAAGTAACGTAGGTGCACAGAGACTTTTCGATCACCCTGGGGTGTAGAACTCTACGGGCAATGAAACCCACATTTCACTTACTCTCTTCCTCTGTTTAATATTACTGACTTCTGACATTTTGTTGTGGGGGTCAAGAAAATGCTTTAATATCATAGATGAGAGAGAGAGAGAGAGAGAGAGAGAGAGAAAGAGAAAGGAGAAAGCATGATAGAGAGAAAGGAGAAAGCATGATAGCGAGAGAGAGAGACAGAAAGAGGGGGAGAGAGCGATGTTTGTCACTTCACCACACTTTCCCAAGACCTTATAAGTGACCTCTCTCTGTCTCTCTCTGTTTCTCTCTGTGTATTTCTCTCTCTCTCTCTCTCTCTCTCTCTCTCTCTCTCTCTTTCTCTCTCTCTCTCTCTCTCTCTCTCTCTCTCTCTCTCTCTCTCTCTCTCTCTCTCTCTCATCTATGATATTAAAGCATTTTCTTGACCCCCACAACAAAATGTCTCAAGTCAGTAATATTAAACAGATGAGGAGAGTAAGTGAAATGTGGGTTGCATTGTCCGTAGAGTTTTACGCATCATAGTGATCGAAAAGTCCCTGTGCACCCGCGTTACTTAAACATAGTGTGGTTCTTTGTTATATCTACTTTGTTATATGATTTATTTTACCTATATTGTTATATATAATGCTATAAATATAGTAAATAATGAAAATTGTATCAACTTACACCATTTAATATGAGAATTTCTAGTGGTTTTTGCATGTAGAATACGTTAATTTATTATATTGTTAATTATTAGACGTGCACAAGGACTTTTTGATCATCGATTATTAGCTCTGCTGGGGGATGGTGGATGAACCGAACTGAACTTATCCTAACCAACCATAATCTAATCTAACCTAACCTCCCCCCCTCTCTTGACTTCCCTCTCCATTTCTTTCTCTCCACACCTCTTCCCTCTCCCCCATCTCTCCTTCCTCCCTCTCCTCTCTACCCTTCCTCTCCTCTCTCACTCTCTCTCCCTCACCTCTCACTCCCTCTCACACTCTCACCTGACGCAAAAATCATGATTCCCACCACCAACAGTGTCAATAACATGTTGTGATTGGTTCTGCTGTGGTTATCTATACTGTAATTGGTTCTGCTGTAGTTATTTTTGCTGTGATTGGTTCTGCTGTGGTTCCGTCTTGCGATTGGTTCTGCTGCTTTTCTTTCTTAGATTGCCCCTGCTGTGGTTTCTGCCTTTACAAGCAGATTGATTTTATGGTTCCGTCTTTGCGGCGATTGGTTCTGCTGCTAGATTTTCTCCGATTGGTTTTGTTTCAAGTTCCGTCTTTGCAGTGATTGGTTCAGCTGCTTTATCTTTTCTCTGATTGGTTCTGCTCTGGTTCCGTCTTTGCAGTGATTGGTTCTGCTGCTTTATATTTTCTCTGATTGGTTCTGCTGTGGTTCCCTTTACTGTTATTGGTTCTTCTGTGATTGGTTCTGCTTTGGATCCCTTTGCTGTGATTGGTTCTTGTTCCTGTAGCTTAGTGCTGTTGTCTTTGCTTCTGATTTTGATGCTTCAGCTACTGTGATAAAGAGATAAATGATTATTATGTTTTTGAAGTAATAATAATAATAATAATAATAATAATAATAATAATAATAATATGTCAACTGTTAAACTATCCGACCGAAGTACTATAGATAAACGGAAATACACACACACACACACACACACACACACACACACACACACACACACACACTGTACTTGGCCTTACAAGGTATCATAGCATCCATTGATTCTAAAGATGTCTTACTAAACTACACACATCGCCAGCACAGACGATCATCAGCGCCTGGGTAGGAACTGGAGTGAAAAAATGGCTGCGCTGATGTTTCTCGGGTGAGGAAAAGATAGATAGATAGATAGATAGATAGATAGAATGGTAACCAGAAAGTAAGAAATGAGTTGAGTTTTAATTATAAGGAGAGGTTGAGTAATTACCGTATACAGTGACAGTCTATTAAAGGTGACGTCATAACCCGGATATAAATAGAAATGAACGCGACAACAATAACACAACATGGAAGCGCTGTCGTGTTGTTATTGTCGTGTCATAGAAAACGGAGGGGATATTTGCCATGGGTAACTCATATATAGTGTTAAATATTGGTGCAGTCTTGAGTTGGTTATGGTAATCCTTGGAAAAGATATATAGAGAGTTATTGATTAATTTATTAGTAATTAAGATTATATTTCTAAGAAGAATCAAAGAAAATGGGAATTATGTGTTATATTTGGGGAATATTCTGCGAGGGTAACTATTATAAAGTGATCATAGTTGTAGAATGGTCGGCTTTAGTATATAATTCTGAGTAAATCGTAAGACAGAAGTTAATAATTTTACTACTTGATTATAGATTTTATTTCAAAGAAGAGTCGTAGAATAGTTAAGGTAATTTGCTGAGTCTGTTTCATGTTTAGTGAGTGATTACTATTATAAAGTGTTGAGGCTGGTTGCAAGGTCGTATCTACTTTGCTATTCAATGACAAAATCGTAACAATAACTCATGGACAAGGACGTAGCTTCTGAGACCACATCTGACTCCTCACATTAGTAACCCAACCCAGCAACCTAACCTAACCTAATGTAACCTAACTCAACCTAATGTGACTTGACGTAACCCAACTCGTTTGAGGTCTTATTATAATATATCTTCACATCAAATTTTATTAAACTCCATTTATATTTATTTAAGTTTTCGGATTGATAATTTCTAGACGTATAGACGGACGGGTGGACGCACAGACGCACAGACGGACACTCACCTGGACCACAGTTATGAAGGACGGGTACTGAGCTGTAATACTGCTTCGACTATCCTATAAAACATTCAGCATTACTCATGGAGTCTCTCGCTGTGATTATGCACGTTATAGATGCTAGAATTACACGCTGTCAATGGCCACTGCACCTCACCCTGACAACAAATGATGACATGACAGCAGTGGAGTTTGTGGGGAGCTAATGCCTTATATAAGCGATTGAAGACGACCCGCCAGAAACAAATGTAATACTAAAGTCAGTGAGATACGTTCATTTATTAGTGAAAGTGTAACGTATGTGTTTATATTTCATTTTAGTATTTAAAATTTACGGGTGACTTGACATATTGAATCTTTTTTAAAATTGTAATAACCTTTCTATTATTTAACAGACAAATGTTAACACTGAGACTAAACCTTAACTAAATGAGTTAATTGAACACCAATTGGCAGACAAAATTAACGCTGAGACTTTACCTTAACTAGATACGTTAACTTAACACCAATTTGGAGACAAAATTATTGTACAGAAACTTTGTAATGATTATGTACACTAATTTTGTACAACAGCTGGTTCACTGTACACTTGCCCACCAGCTGGTTCACTGTACACGTGCACACCAGTTGGTTCACTGTACACGTGCACACCAGTTGGTTCACTGTACACGTGCACACCAGCTGGTTCACTGTACATGTGCATACCAGCTGGTTCACTGTACACGTGCACACCAGCTGGTTCACTGTACACGTGCACACCGGCTGGTTCACTGTACACGTGCACACCAGCTGGTTCACTGTACATGTGCACACCAGCTGGTTCACGCACGTGCACACCAGCTGGTTCACTGCACGTACCCGCCGGGGTTCACTGTACACGTGCACACCAGCTGGTTCACTGCACACGTACACACCAGCTGGTTCACTGTACACGTGCACACCAGCTGGTTCACTGTACATGTACACACCAGCTGGTTGACTATACACATACACACCAGCTGGTTGACTGTACACATACACACCAACTGGTTCACTGTACACGTGCACACCGGCTAGTTCACGTGCACACTCGTACAGACAATGCTATGATCGATACTCATCCAAGGTTACATCTTTAGTGCATGGTAATTGTCTAATGGGTTAACTATTTCAATGGGTTAAATTAATGGGTTTATTTTTAACATTCTAAATTCCCAGTGGGTTAATACATTGCTTCTTTTTAACGGGATATATTTCTAATAGGTTAACAATTTCTAATGATCTAAAATTCTAATGGGTTAAATTTCTAATATTTTTAATTTATCAAATGGATGAAGTTAGTTTTTAATAGGTTGAATTTTCCTTATAGGTTAAATTTGTAAGTTAACCTTTTTTGACGTATTTTATTTTTTTTCTAAAGAATTAAATTTTTTTCAGTAAGTTAAACCCGGTAAATAATTTTCTCTCTTGGGTTAAAATTTTTCAATGACGTAATAATGTTTTCCCAATCTCAATTCTTGAAAATCCGCGTGAGAGAGAGAGAGAGAGAGAGAGAGAGAGAGAGAGAGAGAGAGAGAGAGAGAGAGCACTCACCGCCACGCCAGTCCTCCGCCGTCTCAACACTCACAAGGGGAATCCCCGTGAAACATTTGACCCATCAGCCCACGCCCGAGGGACACGCCCACCGCATGCGCACACTTGGTCAGATCTCAGAGACACACTCTTGGCACATGCACATGTCCCTTACACATGCGCACAACCCTTCAGGACGCATGGACAATTGGACACTATCCCGTCACATGCACACGTTCCTTACACATGCATATACATCTTCAAAACACATAATTCTTACTTTTACGCAAGTGCATAGGCCTAGCTTATGTCTACAACAAATCAATGCATACACACATCCATTACGCGTGCGCATACACCTCAAGGGCGAACGAATGCACACACTCTTGACTTATTCGCCCATATCTTACGCATGCGCATTTGAATCCCTTGAGCATGCACATATGTTCCTCTTAGATGCATACAAACCACGTGACTATGAGCTAAATTTTGTAAACAAACCTGCCCCCCCCCCCACCCCCCACCTTCTTCATTGGCTTTGAAATTCCAGTCGATCACCTCTTATCCGTTTGAATGTCAGTCGCTTAACACGTGTACGTATTGGTCATGTAGTGAGGCCTGACACGTGTACACCTTAGTCATGTGCACGGTGTGAGCATGTGTACTTATACGTCACCGAGTGTGGACTAACACATATGGACCTTAATGATCATGTGTGTGTATTCCTAGTTATGTGTACACTGATTAGAAAGGGGCCTGTTATGACTGGTCCAATCTTAATGGTTAGGTTAAGTTAGGGCCCAACAGGACTGGGGCATAATAGAACTGGGACCAATCAAAACGGGGACCTATTGGGACTGGAACCTATTTGCCCAGTCACCAAAGGGGGATGGAAAGGGTGTGGGAAGGAAGGTAGAGTGGAGAAGGGGAGTGAGAGAAGGGAAAGAGAGAAAAAGTAGTAAAATAGGAAAAGGAATGGAAGGAGGGAAAGAGGGAGAGAAGGTTGAGAGGGAGGGAAAAAAGTGGAAGGGAAGGAGGGTAAGGGAGAGATGAATAGAGAGGGGGAGGAAGATAGATAGAATAGGAGGAGAAATACAGAAATAATAATAATAATAATAATAATAATAATAATAATAATAATAATAATAATAATAATAATAATAATAATAATAATAATAATAATAATAATAATAATAATAATAATAATAATAATAATAATAATAATAATAATAATAATAATAATAATAATAATAATAATAATAATAATAATAATAATAATAATAATAATAATAATAATAATAATAATAATAATAATAATAATAATAATAATAATAATAATAATAATAATAATAATAATAATAATAATAATAATAATAATAATAATAATAATAATAATAATAATAATAATGAAGAAGAAGAAGAAGAAGAAGAAGAAGAAGAAGAAGAAGAAGAATAGGGAGACAGTAGACACAAGTACCTCCCTACTCTACCTTCCCCGGGTCGATGAACAGCCAACAAATCAAACAACAGCTGTTATTATCACCGAGGGTATACCAGTGTTACCAATCTTGCGAGTGTTCCATAAACTGAGTCAAATTTACAGTAAAGTGAGTCAGAATTTACGTAAAGTGAGTCAGATTTGATGTGGAGTCAGGATTTACGTAAAGTGAGTCAGATTTTGTAGTAAGGTGAGTCAGATTTGCGGTAAAATGAGTCGGATTTGTAGTAATGTGGGTCAGATTTGCTGTAAAATGAGTCAGATTTGCCGTAAAGTGAGTCAGATTTGCAGTAAAGTGAGTCAGATTTGTAGTAAAGTGAATCAGATTTGCGGTAAAGTGAGTCAGATTTGCCGTAAAGTGAGTCAGTATCGTAAAATGTGTCATATTTGCTGTAAAATGAGTCAGAGTTGCCGTAAAGTGAGTCAGTTTTGTCGTAAAGGGAGACAGGATTTACGTTAAGTGAGTCAGATTTGTCGTAAAGTGAGTCAGATTTACTGTTAAGTAAGTTAGATTTGTCGTAAAGTAAATCAGAATATTATTGATCGTAAAATAAGTCAGATTCGTCGTAAAATAAGTCAGATTTCAATATAGGATTTAACTCTAGAATTCACACATGTCAGCTTCCAAACATCTAGGGAACAGCAAGATCTTAAGAGGCTCAACGAACTCATTGTAACACTCTCTAACACTCTAGGGATGGACACTATCATGGTCACGTTTCTTATGAACCTTGAGCTTTGACAATTCGTTCCCACCCTCTCTTGTGAACACCTAGGGGAAAATATCCTGCCTCCTACTTATCCTGACTGTCTGTATAGCTATCATCACAAAGCCTTTGATCTGACACGCCCAGTCGGTGTCTTTAATTTCGATTTTGGTGTAACAGCTTTTCTAGACTCTGACAACGCACGGTTCCTATCACTTGAAAGTCTAATACTTCAATCTTAATTTTGTCACCTGCTGTATGGTTTAACTATGTAGATGTTTGTACCTCTCTCTCGTAAGCCAGATCTTTAACATATTGGAAATGTAAATTGTCTCTCAAAGTATCTACAAAAAGAGTTACAGGATTATTAAAGTCATTTTTGGTCAATTTCGTTCCTCTAGTCGATATCACCTTAGCTGAATTCCCCCATGATTAGGAGACAAATGACTAGAATTGAATGTTGTTTGTTATTTATAAATGTTCTTAAATTCTGGGGGGTTTAAAGTATCTACAGTTCATCGATCATTCTCAGCAGCTGTTCTCGTTTACTCTCGTCACTGTGTGGGGTGGATATGAACCGTAACGTGGGAATGGTGTGCTATTTGGCATAAAGTTAAATATGGCGTAAAGTGCGGAAGATTATTATTATTATTGTTGTTTTATTATTGTTATTATTATTATTATTATTATTATTATTATTATTATTATTATTATTATTATTACTATTATTATTATTATCCGAACAGAAGCAGCAGTCCAGAAGTTATGTTGCAGCCTGGATGAGATGTCGACTGTCCTTCTCTCTCCTTAGGTCTGCTTTGCTCTGCCTCAAGGGAACGAGAGCATCGGCCCCAAAGCCGACAAAAGTTGCAGATATTGACTACGAGGCAACAGTCACTGAATGCCGCATAGATCTGTGGGTCAACTAACTCAACACAGCTTGGGTAGTTACTTATGTATTAGGATATTTAATTTTATGGTAATAAAATGGCGGCTAGGGTGTGGCTGTTGGGGGAGGCTGGAGGCCACGTTAAAAAAAATATTAGTAGTAGCAGTAGTAGTAGTAGTAGTAGTAGTTTTTTGTAGTAGTAGCAGTAGTAAATTAACCCTTTCAATAACTTTTAAACAGCACGTAAAAATATTCAAAAAAATTACCATCGAATTATTATCATTAAAAACATTTAGATTTAGTTTTAGAAATTATCAACACTTAAAGTTTATAGAAAAACAAACACAAGAATTATCACTTGTATCAAACACTATAATTATAAACTATTTCAATGGGTAAATAATCTCTCTCTCTCTCTACCTGTGGATAAATGACGAGGGTCCTAGGAGGCAGGTAAGACATCCGATACAGTACACGTCTTGATACACACTAAGGTGTGCGTGTGTGGAGGGGGGATCTGTATGTATATAAAAAAAAAATCAGTAACAATAAAATAAAATATATATCTGGTATCTCCAATGACGCATAATATACTTCTTAATAAACCTGATATATTTCCTCACACAATAACACAAACGTGACTAAACCAGATATATATTTCGTTATATTCTCCTATGAAGTAAAGAAACACGGCCAATATACTCAGAGATAGTATATTTCTATAATAATAATGAATGATATACCAATTTGAAGATCCAATATCCGTAAAAACATCAAAATTAATATATTATACTCGATAGGAAAAAACACACAGGGGTTATTATTAATGTTTGAGAGGCTAGACAGGTGCGACAGGTGTGAGGTTCAGGTAATTCAACATGTTAATTACCTCAATAGCACTTCTTATATCTGCGTAGGTTAATGCGTTAAATGAATCTAATTGTGGGGGTTTTCATGATTATTATTATTATTTTTTGCTTGTGTGTGCGTGCAGTCATCAATTGTATATACTGTACATACTCGTAGCTTCATGACAGTGACGCTATTAATGGTCGCTAGTGTGCGTGTAATTGTGTATGTATGAATGCTTAGACATACATACATACAAATTAACTCATTTAAATACATATGTAGATGAGTAAGTAAGTAGACTTCTATGTGCGTATGTTGAGAGTCTACATGTGTGTGTGTATGTGTGTGTTTGCAGGTGTATGTGTATTAGCAGGTGTATGTATTTTAGCAGGTATGTGTATCAGCAGGTGTTTGTGTGTGTGTGTGTGTGTGTGTGTGTGTGTGTGTGTGTGTGTATGTGTGTGTGTGTATATACATATCAACACAGGTCATATAAACATTGACCCAGTTCTCGTTACCACCTGTTAATATCTCATCCAACTATTGTATCGATCCAATTAATACCTTCAGTAGTGGCTCTTGTTCTGTTGTTCCTTCGTATAGAAAACTCCTGAAGGTGAAGACGCTCTGAGTGACACCTGTAAGGAGGAGGTGAAGGTCTTAGAGATAGAGAGAGGAGGTCTTAGAGAGAGTGAGAGCAGGTCTTAGAGAGAGTGAGAGAAGGTGTTAGTACCACACTCCATTAGCATTCTCTTAGGTTCGTAAAAAGGTCAAATTCTCACGTTCACACACACACAAACACACTGAAAACTCCACCTCAAACACGTACAATAAATACCTCCACTAACACACGTGTCTTTATCAGTTTATACAAGGCTCCATAGCGTAAATAAAACAGAAGACATGGCCATTTCTTACTGTTAATATCTCATAACAGGTAGACATAACTCCTTCAAATACCTGTCTCATTAATTATGTCTGAAGCCCTTGCATGTAATATCCGTATTTTTGAGTTGATACAAGATACAAGAAACAGCCATAAATTGTAATAAAAACAGAGAAACATCAAGCAATCGTTCTACAATATATATAATCGTTCTCTTCGTTGAGTTGCATGTATCGTGAAGTTCCAGAAGTTACAGCAGTGAGAGGCATTACATTTGAGTTATTATGACTTCAGCTAAGACTTCAGGCAGCTAAATCAATGACATGGTGATTTATCTTTAAAAGCTATGAAGTTGTGTTATTTTTATACAACTAATGCAATAATGTAATCAACGTAGGGGATGGAGGGTGTTTAGTGATTTTGGAATGGTGTATGAAAAAGGTGTGTGTTAAGGTGTGTTTTTGGTTCAATATAGTGACACATATTCTCACCCATGCTCACACCCCTCTCATCCACACATACTGACACCCCTCTCACCCACACACCCACTCATACTAACACCCCCACTCACCCACACATACTAACACCCCCACTCACCCACACATACTAACACCCCTCTCACCCACACACCCACTCATACTAACACCCCACTCACCCACACACATACTGACACCCCTCTCACCCACACATACCGACACCTCCCACCCGTACCAACACCCCCACACACCCACCCATACCAACACCTCTCACCCACCACCACACCCCCACTCACCCACACATACTCAACACCCCCCACATACTAACACCTCTCACCCACACATACTAACACCCCACCACCCACACATACTAACACCCCCACATACTCAACACCCTCCTCACCCATTATTAATACTAACACCCCCACTCACCCACACATACTCACCCCCACTCACCCACACACCCACACCTCACTCACTCCACACTCCACTCCACTCCACACACTCCACCACACCCACACATACTAACACCCCCACTCACCCACACATACTAACACCCCCACTCACCCACACCCCCACACCCCCACACACCCACTCACCCACATACACTCACTCATTACACGATATTATTTAGTAGTTAGAATTCTTTCCAATTCTTGCAAGGTTGCAGTTGAAATGCACTATAATGATTTAAACTTGCAATAAAATGTGTGTATGTGTGTAAATAATAATAATAATAATAATAATTGACGGTTTATTGAAAAAGTTCTGCAGCCCGAAGGCTGAAAATATACATTGGACATAAATGACTTATTACATACATTGGTGGTTTAATGCAAAGTTTCATTAGGAGAAAGGTGAAAGAAACATGGTGAACATAGATATTGTAGGAAAAGGAATGGCAAAATGGTGTAGTAACTCCCTCCCAGATGGTGTTAGAGGACTCAATGGTGTAGTAATTTCCTCACAGATGGTGTTATGAGGGGCCTCACGTGGTGTAGTAATTCCCTCTCAGATGGTGTTATGAGGGGCCTCTCGTGGTGTAGTAATTCCCTCACAGATGGTGTTATGAGGGGCCTCACGTGGTGTAGTAATTCCCCCACAGATGGTGTTATGAGGGGCCTCACGTGGTGTAGTAACTCCTTCACATATGGTGTTATGAGGGGCCTCACGTGGTGTAGTAATTCCCTCACAGATGGTGTTATATGAGTGAGGTGTGGTTCCAGGCCTTCCTATCGTAGACGGATTAACACATCGCTGGTTGTTGGGTCTCACGGGCCGTTATCACTGGGTACCTGGGACCTCACTGTGTGAAGGTTAACTTGGGTACTACTGTTACTGTTGAGTTGTTCTCACTGACTTAAGCACTGTTCACCACTGTTCACCTCTGTTTAACACTGGTTCCATTCCTTTCCTAAATGAAATAGTAACTTCTGGCGAGAACATGTTGATATTCCGGTGGGGAGGAGGTGTGTGTGTGTGTGTGTGTGTGTGTGTGTGTGTGTGTGTGTGTGTGTGTGTGTGTGTGTGTGTGTGTGTGTGTGAACTGGTACCGTGTTGTCATGTACATAAACAACAGGTAATTATTAGCGAAATAACGACATCTGATTGGCTATTTCAGTAATCTAAGAGGAGAAACGTAATCCAAATTAAATAAATCATATTATTTTGATTGGGAATTCTCTCATTCGTTAACGAACACCCAATCAGGCACCGTCTAGTGTACCAGTGCGTATCTGTTGTCTCTTCTTCTCGACAACAGGGTACCAGTTAACATCCTGTGTGACGTAATCATAATGGGTTAAATTCTTGGAACTTAGCTTTGTGTTTTGGTTTAAGTAACCGGACGGTGAAAAGGTTACAGGAAAACAGTGATAAAGATTTTTTCCACGAACTATCACAAACATTAATCTTTCTGTCTGTCTATTTATCTGTCTATTTGTATATCTATCTGTTAATCTAAATACACGCTGATTCTGTGGGATACGGGATGTTTGTGTTCTCATTCAGGATGGGATGGAGAAAGGAAACTCACAATGTGCTCTCTGTATACATGTTGTATTGGATGTACAATGCAGCTTGGTGCTGGGAAGGCAGCATGGTTACAAGCGTGATGTAGAGAGAGCTGGTTGGTGAGGATGCTCACAGGAGGACCAGCCTGTGGGTCGCCCTGCTCGCCGGCGGGAGCGAGGGCCGCCAGGCAGGCGGTGGAGGAGGAGGTGTTGCTGGCTGGTTGGTGGAGGTAGAAAGAGAAAGATCACCACGAGGTCAGGTCTTAAATAGCGGGGGTAGGCGTGGCTTAGTAGCTGACCCCCGCTCCGTGGGCGGCGCTGGTTGACCTAGACCACATACACTGGGTAATTCGTGGGGTCGGCTACGCAGCCACAAACAGCGTTTGTAGGGGAGAAATCCACTACAATCCTATGTGGATATTATGCTTATTCAGGGGCACAATTATGCTTATGATATCGAAACTAGATTATTTATGTCCTAGCGTGTATCACACACACACACACACACTCTCTCTCTCTCTCTCTCTCTCTCTCTCTCTCTCTCTCTCTCTCTCTTTCTAGTTTGGGTTTGATTTGACAAAGTTCTGTAAATATTTTATCTCCTGAACAGTTAATTTGTACAATAGATATTAAAATAAATTCTTGTTTATCCTGGGGAAAAAATACACAACCTCATTTCTCCGTCCGGTGGCATCCATTGTAAGAGTTTCCCTCAAGGTTATACTTCCTACCTCATCAGTAAACGTCTATTGCATTTTTACCGTGAGTCTTGGATGATGGAAGTACTTTGTTTACTGTTTTTGTATCTTGTGATGAGTGGATTTACGTGTGTTATTTATGTGCATGTTCGTTTGTTTATAGGTTAGTAGCGCCATGGCTCGCAAGGCTATGCCTATTTCCCCTAATTACAACCCTGAGATAAACCACGAAGGTTACAAAACCAACCTTAACTTATCTCATTTCCGGTTGTTTTCATATATGGGGACCCTGGTCTCCCTCCTCTGGTATGTGTAACTGGCATTTACGTCTTCTTTACATACATTTAAACACAAAATAAACTTCCAGTTCACACATACACGAAAAAAGTTCGAAACACAGTATCCTATCACTATATGACCCCCATAAACAGAAAACGAAGCGATATTCGATAATTTATAGGGATAACTATGCTATTTTTGACACCTCGCTATCAAACTGAGAATTATGCAAGTTTTTGTATGTATTGGCGCGTCCTCATCGTATTTTTGACACTTCCTTCAACCACAATTCACATATTTTACTTATAATTATTAATCACTGTAGATACTCAGTATAATTTTGTCTAAGTCGTGCTAATTAAGTGAACGTATCTAATTAAGGAATAGTCTCACATAATTTTGTCTTATAACTGGTTTTAAGTGAACGTATCTAGTTAAGGTAGAGTCTGTTAATTTGTTTTTACTTTTACTTTACTTTATCATCTTAAATTTTATTAAGTGACCGTATTTAGCCACTTAATTGGTGTATATTTAATACCAAATGATATGCATTTAAGCCTAATTCTTCTTAACCCAGCTGCTTTTTTTTATTTATAGATAAAAATAATTAATAAGTAAAAAATAGTTTTAATTATGATCAAAATCAAGTTTTATTAGACATTTGACCCCGTATTGGAGTTCAGCGTTCAGGGGGTTCATAGTGAGCATTAAACTTGAACACTAATGAACTTATTTACCAACATACGGGAACAATTTTGACTGCGTTAAGTTTTTGCATTTGAGATATTCAAGGCCTCTTCTGTTTACTTTGGTTATAATTACTTAATATTATCTATCATAGTATTGCAGTGTGTTGAAACTTAGGAAAATTAACGGGAAAGGGAGATTTTTTTATGATTTAAAAACTGGTATTGGTGAGCGTTTTCATCGTGCGTTGTAGAGCAAAAATAATGGTATATCTTACTATTGATTCCAATTGTTAATCATTATACATTAATTGTTATATTAGCAGAGATATTAGGATCAAACAGGCCGACCTAACATAGTGGACATACCCTCACGAGTTACCAATTACACTGTTATGTCGTGGGTCCCGTTAAATGGCAGTTTAGCTTAACAATCATGACACATAATTATTTTCCCTCTCACATAAAGTAGCAATCATGTTACTAGAGGTATATGGGGCATGATGTGGCGTGTTAGTACTAGGAAAACAAAGGAAATCAATCATTTATGGCTGCGTCAATTTTCCCGATAGTCACGACTTTTAGTAGTACTGCCAGTTTGTTAGGAAAGCTTCGATTTCTTCTGTTATTATTTCGCCTCTGGTGGTTTGATTTCACATTATGTTTCGAATTGCCCGACTCATTTTTAATCTTGAAATATAATGAAATGTTTTATTAAAGCATTATAGTCAATTAGTACTCCAGGTCATTGACTGCTCAAAGAACTTGGCGATCGTAAAATGGCAACGTTGTCAAGATATGCCCTTGAGAGTTGACGTAAACGCCTTAGAGTAAATCAGTTAAATACCTTACGATTATCAATAAATATCTAAATTTTATCAGTAAAATAATGAAACTGAATCATATTGCATTGTCTGGCAGTTTGGTAAATCTTAATAATTCTTTTTAAGGCGATAATGTTAAAAAAATGTTAGGGAAGTTTTAAATTTGGCGCTTGGATTAGTCTTTGTTGGTGTGCAAGGCCACCAGATGGCAACACCGACAGTGGCAGCGTGGGGGTGAAGGCAGGCTGGCAGCGGCGCTCATCTCCTCTATATTGTGAACAAACGCCAAATGGGAGTGGATCAGTGAACTATGAGTATGGAAGGATGTGTTCATCTTTCCGAGTTCAAGTCGTCGAAAGGAACGCAGCCATTCCGGTTGATCTACAGCTTCTTCGTGTTTTGTACCAGTAAGGCGGCGCGGCTTCAGAAGGTGAGGCCCCGTCAGCTGATCGGCGCCGAGTGGCTATGTGCCCGCCACCCTTGTTTAGTACATTATTTGAGAAGTAATACCCTCATTGGGTTAGTTTATCACCTCAGGGGTTAACCATTAGTGTAGGAGGGTAGAGGGGGTAGGAGTAGGAGACAAACAGCAGGTGGTGGTGTTTGGGAAGCGTGTTTGTGTTTGACAAGATGCTTTGTTGTGGCTGGTGGTGAGGGATCAGCTGAGAGTGTGTGGCGGGTGTTGCCATCAACCACATTTGGGGGAAATTGTGCAAAAGTTTTCGGTCACCACATATTCAATTCACCTATACATTTCTTTCCTTTCTAACTCACCAATCTCGACCCTGATACCTTCTTTAGATCATATAATAGATAAATTCCCCCTGACATTCACGAGTAAAGGTTATTTAAGTTTTTAAACCCTCTATATTTACTCTATAGTTTACAAGTTTCATTCATATCTTATCAACGAGGGTTTGGCAGGTGAATAATTTGATACGACGTTATAACAGGAAGTGCCAAGACGCTGTCATCGATCATGTAATTCTTGAACTATATCACGTAAAATTTTTAACTTATTTCACTTTAGGTGTTCCTATTAAGGCGGAACTCTTGTGGGACTTATATAGTAGGCCTATGTCAGAGTTGGCACTACCATGTGTTGGTGTCATTTGTAGGTCTAAAACTGAACCCCTTTCGTAAAACACAAACGTTTATTATTTTCCTTATGTTAATTTATGAATTTTACTGAAAAACTTTGGCAATGAGAATATATTTGCCCGGTTGAGTATGAATAAAGTAAAGAAGTTATTTTGTTTCTTCAGTACAGTACTTTCTTGCTTTTCGTAAAGACTCCAGCAGTCTTCTAAAACAACCCTTTTTCTTCACTGGCCTCACAGGGGATAATATCACTATAGAACAAAAACAACTCCTTTATTTACCTTAATTTTTACACTTTTATAAGGCTAATCCTCAGTTGTTTTATTTATTTAATGTTGTGTATATAAAAGTACATTATAGGTCATATGATGGGAGTGAAATTTTAATAAGCTTGTAGGCCTAGATTTTTTAAAGGGGAAATTATATAGGATTTTGAACACTTTTATTCTCCTTTATACTTGTTCATATATACTGAGATCTTTAGAACTTTTTATTGTTATATTTAAGTTAATAAAAATAAGTAACTTGAAAGTGGGAAGGTATGGATTTTCACCCAGGGAGGAACACCCAAATTTTCATTGGATGTTTATGATACTTAATGAAAAAGGGAAGAAACTGATTGCAGTGTTTTATGGAAATTAATCCCACCAGTTTCAGCACCACCCATTTTTATTGATATAAATAAAAACAATTAGGGTGTAGTATCTGGGTAGACCAATATTGAAGAAAGATATATGAACCTAATATAATCTTAAATGTTTAGTGGAGATTACTGTTTCATTCTGGTTCCTGCTTCTTTATACATGCTTTAACCCTTAACGATACTTGATAGTAATTGCACCTACTAAGCTAATAGTTTTAGGAGATTGTCTATTGAATATATATCATGTAATTGTGTGGGTAATTTATATAGTTTGGGAACTGAAAAAAACCGGATATACTTTGGAGAGACAAAGTTAACGATTACTTCTGCATTTTTGGCACTTCAGTGAGCCAATAAAAACTTACCTGGTACCTAACTATATGTTATTTAAGTCGGAACCGATCAATGATTAATTCTTGTTCCTTTGTATTGAGTAGTAGAAAGTAATGGAATTCTTTTTAATTTCAGATATATGTACTCTCATTGCAGGCAAAATGGTGCGTGTGTTCAGTGTGTGGTACTCACAGCCCAAGACTCCATGCCTGCTTACACTGTGTCCATTTTGCTTGCTACCAGGGCCATATACAAGACCACTCAGCCTCTATGCAACACAATCTAGGTTGGTTTTGACAGTATTTGCCCGAGTTTTTCCGTCAAGTTTAGGTAGAATGTATGTAGGTGTTGCGGAGATGGAAGGAGTCTGGTGTTGGGCGTTGGCTAGCGCACGTGCCAAGAGTTGTGAAAGAAATGTTATGCGAGATCATGTGAAGCTTTGACATCTCAGCTTATTTCATCAAAGGATTAAACACACTCATGCTACCTTAGTGGGGTTAGGTTAGGTGGTTAATCTTAAGGAGTAATAAGTTCTCGTGTTTTGTAATGCACTGTATTTATGTTAATGGCATCATTTCGCTAGCAGCTTGTTTGTAAGAATATAATAGGAGTTCCAATTTTTTTTTACGCTACATAACTGTGTGTAATTTCTGATTACTGATAACATACTTAACCTAACTAAATTTAACCAAAGCCATCCAGGAAATTACTCCAATATTCTGAAAAGACAAAATTCATCAGCTCCAAAATGTTTAGCTATTTTTTATTTTTTGTAATAGTCACTTAAATAGGTAATCATCTTTACATCTTATTGACCTTCAAGAAATAGTCTTGTACTATTATCATTTCTCCTAAATTTCAGTTGTGGACGTAGAACAAGGTCAAGTTTTGTGTGTGGCGTGCGGTGATTACGTTTATGACACGGATGTTGGCCGCATCGCTCAGGCGTGTAGGGAAAAGTCGCGGAGATCGCTGGGCTTGGACACAGAATACCGGGCGTGGGAGCCTGACCAGGTGGAGATGACCCTTCTTCAGGCTAATCCTAAAAGACGGAGACCTACTGCAAATTCTACCATAGGTTCGTCGTTTCTCGGTGTATGTTATGTGGTCATTGGAGATTATATATTGCCTATAGATTGATATTTATTTAATGTTGTCTGTTAATTAAGGCATAGTTGTGAAGTGTATCAATCAAGAGTTAACAATTATAAAAGCTTAATTTGCATTTATCTTTGGGGAAGTGTGAGCATATGTTTGGAAGCATTTGGAAAACAGCTCAGAAGCCGAGTACCAAACGCTTAATATTATGTAGAGTAATGATGTAATGCTCTTTTGGTGATGATAAAGAAATAAGGATATATAAGTATGGCTGGAAATAATATATAAGTGTTAGGTGGGTCTATTTATTTTTTATTTATTTATTTTTTATTTGTTTTTATACCAGAGAGGTTGTTTATATATCTGTGGTCTCTTTAAAAATCTATCACTGAATTTTATGCCCATGGACACACTATTGACCTCTCAGGCCTAAACAAACTCCAAAATCATTGTCAATCTCACTTTGAACCCCTGAAACGTCTCCATAGCCATGAATTATTTACATGTTTGCTCGTTTTCTTTGGCCAGGACTTCGTGGTTTAATTAATCTAGGCAACACGTGCTTCATGAGCTGCATCATCCAGGCACTGACGCACACACCGCTGCTTAGAGATTACTTCCTCTCGGACAAGCACGTGTGTCAGTTCAATAATGATTCCACACGTTGCTTGGTCTGTGAAATCTCCAGGCTCTTCCAGGAGGTGTGTTTAAAGTATAGCTTATTCCTTTATTCTGATATATACAGTATGCTAGTTACCAGTACATCATCCCTATTTTTGGAACAGTGGTAGAATATGTGCATTTATGACGACTGAGAAATGTGTAAAAATCTTGGAAATATAACTGCAAAGGGTAAAAAAAATTCCTTGTGAGTGTGAAAAGATTGAAAGATATGGTAAACAGTGTGGGAGTGATGTAGACGTGCAGAATAAGTAGTAAGCTGTCCACAGTTGATGAGGATATTGATATTAGTTATGGAGAGGTGAAATTGATGCTGGCAGATGGGTGAGAAAATATTGGTAGAGTAGTGTTTGGTTGAGAGGTGTATTTATTGTGGAAAATACTGTCCTGTCTCCATATAGGGGGAGGCACATTCTTTTGCTTAACTTGTGGTGTTGTAAAACTGGCAGCCTTTAGACCACTGTTGTTTCTCCTGATATTTATTTATTTATTTATTATACATTATAGAATATTGTAAAATTAATCAATTATCTAAGCAGTAGAATTATATACAGTATATCATATATTTTGTAACGGTTAACAAAACAAAAATATGAAATACTGTACTTCTTTGTAATGTGGTAGATCTAATGAATATATGCTATACTAAGTGGAATTTTGAAGGGGGAGACGTTTTGAAACATCTTAGTATAAAGGAAGGACAAAAGTATACGTAAATGGGAGGGTGAAACCAACTTTAAGAGGATGGCAGGAATGAAGGCAAGTGGTTGAGAATTATGTTCGTTGTCCTGTGGTGTAAAGTGTGGGAAGAGGTGCGAGTGTGTTAGTGGAGCAGTTTTGATCTTTTAATCCTCTTAAATAAGTCTTAAGTTACTCCCCATATTGTCAAAAATATTACCCAATGTGATCTGATGTATTTATTAGTTATTTGAACTTAATTTTTTGTGTGTTTGTGTTTGAAACTTAAAATTATTGAAATCTTTAAACACTTTTTTTTTAATTAAACAGAAAATATATTGAGTTATAAATAAAACTTATAAATACTGAGGTGCAATAGAGTGATTTATGTTAATATTATTGTCGCTCCCAGTCGAGAATTAGTCACCGCGAGATATGACAGGCAGAGCTTAAATGGCCGTGTTATCTGTGACGACTATGGTTATCAGTGATGAATAGGGAATTTCAGTCTTGATAACAGTGTGTGTGTGTGAGTGATACCTCCTTGCCTTGAACACTGGGGGGGCATATAGCAGTCATTGTTGTGTTTGTGTGTTTAAAATAATAATAATAATAGTTATAATAAATGGTTTAATATGTTAATGAGAATTGGTTACATATACCAGTGAACTGTAGGTGACAACAAACAAAATACGTCTCAGGCCAATGACAGGAAGTAGCGAGTCATGCTTGAATCTTTGTACATATCTAAGTCAAGGTTAAGCATGATGTGGTGATAATGGTTTGACAGCAACTAAGATACATTGTCAAGTGTCAGCCAGTTAGGGTGTGTTTGTTTGGACAATTTATATATAGCTATCCTTTGTAACTACTTATGGGAGAAGTTATGAAATAGGTTCTATGGTTTCATTAGTAAAAAGACTTGATCCTCCAACTTTAGGGTTTAGGGGATAAATTTTTATATTAATTAATTTGTAAATTTGAAATATGTCGGTGTTGAACTTTGAAGTGAAAGATGGATTTTGCTGTCATTCTCACTTTTCTTGTTTTTGAAATAAGTTTTTTAATAGTACATGTTACTGCTATGAAATATCTCAATACCTCTTGATATACCATATGTATCCTAAGATATATAAATGTATCCAAGTTATATTGGTATACGAGTCAAAATATATACAGGGTCGTAAAAACAGAAGCCCAGATTTTAATTAATTTGTAATTTTTTTGAATCGCCCTGTATGATCTCTTACATGTGATTCCAAATACATACATGACACTTGGTTTTGGTGTTACAGTTTTACAGTGGGAACAAGGCCCCTCTGATTCTCCACAAACTACTTCACCTTATATGGACTCATGCCAGGCACTTGGCCGGGTACGAGCAGCAAGACGCTCACGAGTTCTTTATCGCAGCCCTCGACGTACTACACCGTCACTGCCAGGTACCTAAATTTTGGCTTATTTGCAAAGTTTTCTGCTAATTCACTTATCGACTAGGCCTATCCTAGTATATCATCCCCTAGTAACTATGGCAGCCAAGACAAGTGGATCAGTTGCTAGTAGTTGACATTGAAAAATGTGTGTGTGTCTGGGATTTATTTACTAAGTGATGAGCCAGAGACTACTGAAGTGATTTGATTGGCTATTAACTTGTTTGAGTCAGGTTCTTGGATAAACAAAGTGTTTATGTGATAGATTACATCAGCCCAGTAATTAAGGTTGGGCAGTTCTAGAATATCTCGGGGTGTCAATTTTATAAGAAAAATTTACTTTGCTATTCCCTTGAGTAAGATGACATTGTACTGAGGGATAAGTTGTCATACTCACTGGGTTAAAAATATTCAGAAGTACTATAGATAGTAAGTTTTCTCCTTTATCACAGTTGGTACTAATGATACTCCTCCTTTATCTTCCAGGGCAACCCTCCCTCCAATGGAGATTCCACACACACATGTTCCTGTATTATAGACCAAATTTTTACCGGTGGACTCCAGTCTGACGTTGTATGTCAGGCATGCAAGTGAGTTGATTATGTAACTGCAGTCGACAGGTTTGGTCAGTGTTGATAACATTATGGCCAATTGTGTTTTTGATGATACAGGTAATCAGGTCTTATGATGTTTGGGTCACCATAAAGTGAGGTGCAAGATTCATTCTGGTAAATCACCTGCTAACAGAGTCTGTTTATGCCAAGAGGGCCTAGACATGATGCACAACCAGACATATGAAATCTGATGTTTTTTCTACCGTTAATTCTTGACTGTCGTGTTATATGGTAAACCTTCGAAGATCCGGGAAATCGGGATTTTGGAAGATCCGGACAAAAATTTGGGGGTTCTGGGCTAAGAATCTTCCTAAAAGTTTCAATAGGAAACATTTCCAAACCAGAGCAAAGAACATTTTAGGCCCGTGGGCGCTGCTTGACCCGTCAGTTGCTTGGACACAGGTGCCCGAGGTGGGAAACAGAGTTGACAATTGTTGTTTGTGGGAATATTATTTCATTCACTCTGGTAATGATACAATGTTTCTTATTATATTATCATAGGTAATTGCATGGTTTATATACGGTAATTTGTTTATCACTACATTAGTACTGTATTTTTGGTGTTTCTTTTATCATTTATTATTCGCCGGAAAGAAATGAGTGTCCTGGTATTCCTGGGATAATAAAGCGGAAGGAGCTAAAACTTGACTTCCATTTGTGATTGAAGGTGGCTCCGATCATGTAAGTGTCTGAACAAAACATTCACTGTTCCCTAACATTGAGACAACCCACTAGATCATTTGGGATCAAACTTTTAACCCTGATTTGACTGGATGATGAAAATACTTATTTCAGCAAAAATAATATCTGGATAATGTATTGTGCCATATCCATCTGTGTGGTAAGGCAGATTCTGATAGTGGGTGAATTAGCAGTAGGTATCATGATGACCTGAGACATCAATAAAATGGGATATCATACCTGAATTCTTTATTTCTCATTATCTTTGTGTGTTATATTTTTAAGATTTCTACAATATTATATAACAAATATTTTACCCTGTTAAGAGTAATTTATTTTAGTTCAGCTTAGGAATACTCTTATAATGTAGCTTTGTAAAGATTTTGATACTGAGAGATGACTGTTGTTGCTGTAGTGTGTTGTAGAGTTTAACTATTATCACGAATTAATTACTTTCAGCGGAGTCTCAACTACCATAGATCCTTTTTGGGATATTTCACTGGACTTGGGGCCATGTCCCTATGGCACCAGCAAAGCAGATAAGACAGTCCCCACTTCTCTTGCCGACTGTTTAGACCGATTTACACGGCCTGAGCATTTAGGTAAGTTGACGAGCGTCGAGGATGTTACTCGCCCATTTTAAAACCAGTCGTGTGTATGTACCTGATTGACATATGTTCTGTATCGTTGCTAATATGTTTTTCCTCATCACAGCAGATTTAAATCAGTTCATATAATCCTTCTTTGCATTCATATTCATTTTAAAGCCTCACTCCCTAACCTCCTACCCAGATTTTTGAAGAGGTTTTTGAGTAGTCAGTATACAGTATAAGGCTCATCCACAGTTAGCCTCTCTGCCTCCATCACACTCCTCACTTGTGTGTGTTGGTTTTTGTGGGTATTTTATTAAGAAATAACCAAGTTTATGAAAAGAAACCATCGTGCCAGATGGATGTTGTCATGCTTCAAGTATCCGTTGTGAAATTTCCGTTGATTTACAAATTGATGATAATTTATTAATTTCCTCAAAACAGTAATGGCTGTGCTAATTTGTGAGTGTTATGACTGTTTGTGTTATCTGTGTTGTGAAATTGTAAAGTTATCTCGTCTCTTGCAGGCAGTAGTGCAAAGATAAAATGCAGTGGGTGTCAAAGCTATCAAGAATCCACCAAACAACTCACCATGAAAAAACTTCCTATTGTGTGTAGCTTTCACCTTAAGGTTAGCTTGGTTCACTGGTCTTTACTGCACAAGGAGGATTCTTATCTCTACTGTATCATACCCTGTCTAGCTTTAATGTAATTCCTGTAATATAACATCTTGTATTTATATAATTATTAAAGTTTGTATTTGTGTAAAATATAATTGAAATGTTAATTAAGTTTTAGATATGGTAGGATTTACACATTAACAAAACTCGTACTTTTCAGAGATTCGAACATAGCAACAGATTACACAAGAAAATCTCAACGTTCATTTCCTTTCCGGAACATTTGGACATGACTCCATTTATGTCTAACAGAAGGAACAATAATAACAACCACAATGGTGTTACAACACATCCAACTGATATTAATAATAGGTGAGTTGGTCATAGGTGTTTTGCTTCAACTAATGTTTCTATGAGGTAATGTATAGAGGTGCACCGGATACTGGATAGTTTCAGTCTGGTGCATCCATAATAATGTATGTTTAGGTAAGCAAGTGACCGAAATGGGTGGAAGAAGTTTAAGTAACTGTTGTCTTTAACGATGGCAAGTGGGCCTTCTCTTTGTGTGACTTCATTACAATTGTGATGTATGGAGCTGAAGTGAAAGTGATGCGATGGATGATTAATGTGAGATTGAAAAATGAGAAACCTTTGTCAGAGTTGAGAGGCTGGTTGGTATTGAGAGTAATGGTAAGGTTGGAACATGTGAAGAGGAGCCATGGGGACAGGTTGTAAGGATGACCTCGGAGATAAGACCCAGATGTTAGAGGCTGCAATAGACTGTGCAGTATGGAAAACTGCTATCAGGTGATCATAGCTAATCCACCCAAGTTTGGAGAATGACAATAGAATGGTGGTGGTGATAATTTTTACTGCTTTTTCTTATAACAGAAAGCTTAAAAATCGAAAGGAAATAAAGAGTTATGTAAGAAAAGTGTACAATTTAACAGGATTGGGCTGAAACACCTACAGTAGTAAGAGCACTACAGTCACTGCCCTGTAACCTTAACCTTCAAAGTGTAATACTGTATTAAAATCTTTAATTAAACACTAGAGAAATTCACGATAAGTTGAGTCATCTTATAGTTTAGTGAAGATTTCTACTTTGTGCTGATATAAAAAGTTGCAACAATACTTAGTTAATTTTCTTGTTGCAGGTATTCTCTATTTGCGGTAGTTAACCACGTAGGCAGCCTAGATGCTGGTCACTACACAGCGTATGTGCGTCAACACCGCGACCAGTGGTACAAATGTGATGATCACATGATCACTCGAGCCACCATCCAGGATGTGCTACAGAGTGAAGGGTCAGTGGCATACTTTTTTGCATTGTATCAAGTGACTTATGTGTATGTACCAGTTTGTAGTGACATAGCTAGAGGGGGGGTGTAAATTGTAATGCTTGGTGAGATAGGCAATTGATAAACAGTATCTTTATCACACACACTTGCCGGAAAATTCCATAGGTTGTGCACCATAAAAAGATAATGATAATCTTATATTTTCTTTCTTTTTTCTCCTGGTGAGGAAATCATAACAGCTCAACAAAGATGGCAGAGAAATTAACACTGTACAGTAATAGATTGACTCTTTCCACTTCTGTTAATTTATCTGATATCTTCATTGAGTTATGATTCCCTCACCTATGATAAGTGACTTATGAGATATCCTCTACATGTGGATGGGCTCAGTTCAAACAAATGCAAAGTAACATGTGTAGGGGTCATATTCGGGGTTCACAAGATGCTGTGTTAGTGTTTAAAAATGAGTGTTGTGACAACTTAGACATGTAGGTGTAATAATTCATATATGTTGTAAAGTTACATAATGGAGGATGGTATCTTGAAGAGGACAGATGATTTCTTAAATTCTGATAACTCTCCTGTAGTAAGCCAGATTGTGTGTATAAGTAAACAGAATAGTTGCATTTTAAACATGCTTAACTGTATGTTCTGTACAGTACATACCTACATTGTAATTCAATTTTTCATTTTATTTCAGATACCTCCTTTTTTATCACAAGCAAATTTTAGAATATGATTGAAAAATTCTTCAACTAATCCACTGGATTTAATAAACCTCAACATGGGTAATCTCAGCTGACTTGTGAAAGTCTTCATTGTCAACCTGCCGCCTCGGACTGAAGTGCAGGGAATATGTTTCATGGTGACAGCTAACAGCTCCCGGTCAATCTGCAAGTCTGAATACAAACACTCGAATGAAGTTTATGAAAAGGCACCTCAAAGGCAAGGAGTACTTTACATTGAAGACTCAATGTAAACCAAGAAAAGGGGATTTTTTTTTATATATGACACGAGCTGTATAGGTGATGGAGATTGGAGAACGCATTTTGTACGAGCCTTTTTTTTCCCAGTTTGTGCTGTACTTGCAGAGAGAGACCAAAGACTCCTAGCTTCTGAAGATAATCAGGGTGTCACAGTGTTTACGTTTTATTTTATAACAGGGATTTTCACCAAGATATGGTGATGATTTCTATCTTGGTTTGTGTCTTCCATGACTTAACAGAAGGTAAAGGTGTAAATTGGATCTAGTCCTCGGTACATAAATGTTCCATTCTGGTTCTGGAATGTAAATGCAAAAGGTTATCAGGTATTTTGAGCTTCTTATGGTGATAGTAATAGTAACTTGTTTTCATCCTAGATTGAAAATAAGACCCAAGACTACGGTGTGGAGGGTAGGTACGGTGACCTCACAAGAAAGGACCATCTCCCGGCGACCACTGTTGCCGTGCTAAGTGTATACCGTCGATGTGTAGCCGTGAAGTGGGCGTTGGCGCGCTGATCTAAACATCAATCTAGGCAGAACGGATCAATAACTATTTAGCTTGGTCAGGCAACTTAGCGGGATGGGGACACGAGCTTCCCTTATCTCTCGTGGATCAGGAGCTACTGAAAGGCTAATCTTGATGTGGAGGAAAGCTGCTGTTAGACTAAGACTGCTGAATTTGCTATTTTTTCATGGAGAAACTTTATTTATGCTACTCTCTCTCTTGTAATAAAAAAAATCTGCAGACATGGTACATTTGATTGTAAAAGCCATTGAATAAGTTTGGTTTTGCCTCTGATGGTAAGAATATTTTATACACTTCAAACAGTATTATGGGCATTTTGTGTGTACAGTTTATTTGTCATGTCCATGTCAAAAGTATATTCTTAATATTTGTGTTGAAAGACTACTCAAAACTACAGGTATTAAAAGCCAAAGTATGAAAAATTGAGGCCATATTACACTGCTATATTTCTTCCAGTCTTGTGTACAACTTGGAATATAACACAAAGGAATAATATAATGAATGTTTTGGATAAGCATTTGATATGGTATTACTGTATTAGAAGGATATTAGTAGCATTTTCACGGCTCCCAAGTGTAATAAACCAAGACTAAACCAATCCATCTCGTTTGAAAATTTAGTTGCACAAAAGATGCGTAGTAAATATGGCCTTGCAATACGGCCTTCAGGATGTCTCACGAGTTACAACAAGGTGCTCGAACAATGGCCTCCATGTTAAATGTTCAGCGTTCACGTGGCGCTGACGTTGTCCCACCCCTAGAGGCCATACGCGATGTACTGATAGCAGTTGTGAGAGATCATTTGTGTGTAAATGTTGTCAGGCATACTATTCGTTTCTTTGTTGCCAGTGATTTGGAAATTTGACAATGATGTATATGTGGCAAGTATTGCAGTCGAGTAATTATGCAGGTACTGTACTTTTTCAGTCGGCCAATTCTATTTAGTTTTATCTTGCCGACAACGGATCCTGCGAAGTAACTTAGGGAACCTGCCGGCATCATTGCGTGCAATCCTCTAGAACTGTAAGTAGGCTTTTGTACTCTTTTGTAAATGCCTATGGTTAGATAGTTATTTTTATTCTAATACCTTTTGCACAGGACAGATTTCAGACTGTTAGGTGCTTTGTCACACAATTAGCTCTTAACGTGTGTCAATCAAATACGGTAAGTCATGGCATCATATTATGCTCCAAGTGTATGGATGTGATTACCTGTTCATTAGAAATATCTCATCTAAATATCCCCTCCATTCACAAACTTCATTGCCATTATTTTTTAAGTTTAAACATTGAATAGAAGTGACTTTGTCTTCTGGTAATTTGTGCGAAGGTGTTGGTGAGGGAGACCCACATATATTAAGTCTTTTCTGGTACTTTTTTGAGGATATTTATCTTGGACCCTCTTAACGTAAGTTGTACGTAAAGTCTCTGGAGGATTTGTCAAATTTCTATCAGTCCCGGGTGTGTCAAATGTCACCACTCATCTGCCTCTTAAATGTATAATCATTATGAAAGCTTGTGTATACTAGCCCCAGCACTCTCAGCAATAAAATTCCTCACTTGCTATTGGTGGACTCGGTAGGACTAGCTGCTGAATGGTAAGAGTTAGGGATCAGCACCTGCCTGACTACCCTGCTACAGAACAGGAAATAGCTTGCAGTATAAAAAAATATTCCCCTGCAAACACTCAGGCTTATATCTTGTATTTTAGAGTGCGACCTCGATGACCTCGGATGTGATCTCAATGGCTTTTAGGGTCATTCTTCAAGAAACTAACAAAGTATTTCTATTCTCACTTGGGATTTCCAATTCATTTATTTATAACAGAAGAAAACTTTTCTAACTTAAAAGTTAAAATCACAAATTTGCTGCAGCACCTTGTAGGGAAGTGTCTAGCAATAGTGAATGAAACAGGCATAAGAATCATGGAAGAAGTTACCAAATTATTTAAGATACTGTAGTTAATTTTGCTCTGGAGTAATGTAATAAATGTTACTGAAATTCCGTGACCTTTGTACTCCAATGTTAAATATAATTATGAGTTGTTATAATGCTAGACATTAATTATCATTATTTTCTTCACTTTTATTAGGCCTTTGTTGCTTTACTGCATGGTGGCTGAGAACCAAGAGTAAACAGACTCCCTTCATTCACTTACTGCTATAACAAGGTCCTAGGGTATCTACTTGCTCAACCAGTCACTTCTCACACTGACCTGATCCCCATCACAACTGGAAATGCTGCCTTAGTTTCTTGTGAAATGACACAAGGGTCATCAAGTTCACACTCGGTAATACAAATAGTTACACCTCAGTGTTTTTGTGGTGACACTGTCAAGTCGGTAACGTTTTGGATTTTTGGCTTTTATTAGTGCATAATTTTCACTCATGAACCCAGAGATAATTGATGATCTTTCATCCACTTGAGAAAGTTGATAAATCTCTACAAAACTTCACTTACATCTACATAAAGTAATAAGAAACAAGAAAAATACCCATAATGAGGCACCAAAAAGTATTTATTAATATCTGGGTCACCCTGGTGTTGGTGTTGAGTACGTGTTGCTTGTGTGAATGGTGTGTGTCCAACGTAATGATGTGTGTTGTGTGAATGTATATGTAGCACGTAGATGGAACTTGTAATATGTGACTCATGGTAACTTTGATGTTAAGAGTTGAGTTTCATTGAAGCTGAAGAGGTGTTGAGGTAACAGGTAAATTATAGTACCGGTATGTAAAATTTATGTAAAGAAATTAAATTTATCATTATTATACTTCACCACCATTGTATTGTGTGTAATTAAAGGTAAATTAAAGAAAATTATGAATACTGTATCAGTGTTGAGGAAACTATTGACCAGATAAAAAAAAATAGATTACAGACAGAGTAATTAAATCACTTGGTGCAGTTGAGTTATTACACACTTATAAATTACTTTTTTTATTGATTCAAATCATTATTATGAGTTAGGTATTGTATGTCAGGTTATTTGAGTACAATACTCCCAAAAAATAACAAAGTATTAATGATAAGATAAACTTACTTTCACTGCCAGTTTTTATAATTCTGTTTAAAGGTATTACGTATTTCAAAATTCATCAAGTATTGATTGATGGAATAGTTGCATAATAATACACTATATTTTGTTGATAAAATTTGACAATGATCCACATGTGTTCACTCAGCTCTTGGCACATAATAGTGTTAACCGGCCTGACCAACGGGGGGAGGGGGGGGGTGAATTCTTACCTCTTCTTATCACTCATGGCTCTTCTCTCATCCAGGGGGATTCTCTTTGAGGTTGTAACACACAGCATAGAGGACTCTAGGGTGCACCAGTCTTTGCATACCTCCTTTACCCACTTTTATCCTGATATCCCAACCCTTGTTCCTTCTGTGTTCCACCTGTCCCTTGTTCTCTCCCATATTTTTCCATCCGTTCCTTGTTCCCTCTTCTGTATTGTTTCCACTTGTCCCACCCACTCAGTCTCCCTCTACCCAGCACACCTTCCACATAGCCTCTACTCTCCTCCTGCATCTTCTACCACATCCTTACCATCTCAGTGAACCTCTCCATGCATTCCACCATTCCACAGTTTATCCTTAAAGATGACAACAAAATTAATGTTTACCTCTGTAGCTCACTGCCCCCTCCGTAAGATCTGAGTTCATTGTGGCCTGTCTAGGGAATTCACTGCTAAGAGGCTTTTGTTACACTACTGGAATTTCTTTCTTTAGGACAACATTTATGAAAGTGATAATGGTAAAAACTTTTCCTTACTTTAGATTTGTATTATAATAAGTGATTTAAAAGTGATGTTTAAAAAGTAGTATTTGGTCAAGTTCCAATTTGGCCGTAGAGAGATTGATCTTGTACTGCCAGGGCGTTCTAAACCATTAAAAAAAAGTGTTATTTACAATCTTATTTAATATATAATTTGCAAGATTTAAGCTATCATTAAATAGTTTCATTTAAAAAATGCATGATGTATAATAATGTAAGTGCAGAAAATTTATTTTGTGTACAGCGGGGGAGTTGTTTGTACATATATTTCTTTGATATGTACGTATTGTATCTGTGACATGTAACTGGAATTACCCAAAGAAAATTGTACATTGTAGTGATCTGTAGTGAAGTAAATATTCAGTCATATCAATATGTTTCTACATGTTATGGAAGTTTGGTTACTTTTGCGTCTTGCCAGAAAAATGCTTTATTTATGTCCTTTACATTTTTCTATCGGAGCTTGACTAATTGTTCCAGCTTGCAGAAATGAGTTTGTGAAAGTAATTCTCACTAGCAAAAATTACATATCATTTTTAAAGATAAAAATTGAGAATGTCAATGTGAGAGATTACTTACTGCATGCAGGTGATAATAGGGAAGTGAGCATGAATAAATTATTGTGTAGCTGTGGATGGTGAGAGTGTGCTGATACAAGTGGATGAAACGGATGGTTGAGTGCGTGCAATAAATGAATACGTGTAGAAAGCTTCTGATCTGGTTGTGAGTGACTAGAACGAGTGCAGCCTTAGCTTGTACTACCACCACGTGACCAGCCACTATCTGTGATAAACGGTGGGGCGCAGTGCCCGGCCCTCATGTCATGGCTCAGTCTCAATAAATTTAAGTCACAGTCGGCCGTGTTTTGATCATTTCCTCTCGACCATAAATTACTGACAGTTTTCCCCAACAAACTCGTATCCTTTGCTGTCATTTATTCCACCTGTTTTTGTTTTAATTTAATATTGACTTTTTTTACATTCCCCAAATTTCCCTGCACTGTACTGGTAATTTATCCTGTGCTTCATACAAGTTAGCTTCACCCATCAGCTAGACATTCGATTATACTTATTGTTTCTGGTAGTTTTATGTGGAGTCATACAATATATTTGGGGAAGATTTTCTCTTCAATTCACCCATTATAGAGTTGTAAGAGAGTTGGGTTGAAACTTGCTGGATCCAGTGTAAAAGGATTCTCAGTACAGGTTGTAAATAATCTGTTCGTCTCATGAATCTTGTACATGATAAGGCTTTGTGGTAAAAAGAAAGCAATTGGTTATGCATTCAACTCCCAATTGGAATGGAAGACTGAACACTCCTTTTAAATTACCACCTGTCATAATGTGAACCATAGCGTGAACGAATACCCTGCCATGAAGGTGCATTAACTTGCTAAATGCAGAATGCCAAGATTGAAATTCTCAACTGTTTGGCCACTCTGAATAACAGTGGGAAATAGCACACTTGACTCAATACAAAGCCATGGTCCTTAGTTAAGTTAATTACCATGGTTCTCACGTCCTAGGACCTAGTCCAATGCAAATCAAAATGTCAGAGTATTATCATGTGTTGTATTATGTAAATGTTTAAATGACTCATATGAATAAAGATACAGAAGATATTTATTCAGTAAAATCATATATTTTCAAATAGGCCTATTTATGATAATGTTGAAAACCTTAACTTATTTGTGTTTTAATTGGGCTAATAATGCTAAAGTGGTTGTTTTCAAGTAAATGATTTAAGTGTACTTGGAAAATGAGCAGTGAATTCGGGTAGAAATTACCCCCAAAAATTTTTCCTACTAAGAGACGAAGACGTCCCCTAGCAACCAATATGGCGTCGAGACCAACGAAGATGGCGTCCTTAGCAACCATAGCAAGTAAACAAGACGCCGACCATATCAAGCCATTTAAAGGGACTCTTTCGACTATGTACGGCATTTAATATAGATTTCTTTAAGGCGCATCATCTAGCGTATTTTAATTACATACTTCACTTTAATTAAGGCACAAGACCTTACATATGAGACGTGTATTATCGGGAAAAGTAAAATCACCGTAAAGCTACTATTGGCAACATCGCTACATAGCAACACCTTTACAGTGAATCAATATTCTTCCGTTTTAAGCCTAGTAATGTTCTTCATTCTTTGTAATGGTATTTTCTCCTAACAATTCAGTTCTATCAGTTCTATAATATAAGAAACATGGAAAACTTCATCGAGTATTATATTTAATTAATTAAATCTTTGAGTTATTTATACTCAATTTAATCGAAATAAATTGCTATTGTTTTTATGTGCATGCGCGGCCTATGTAAACAAGATAACCAATACAAACTTATAAGCGGTTTTTAATTAATGTAAATCTCTATTTATCTGTATTTATAACTGACTGTGTATGCCCATCTATCTATCTACCTATCCATCTAGGTTAGTGCAGCGTTAGGGTGGTTAGGCTCGGGTAAGTAGCGTTAGGCGGATTAATCGTAAACCTAAAAAGTTAAGTAACCTTAAAGGGATACGAATAACTTTCCAACCAGGTGTAGGTAATGCAGGTAGTGTAGAGAGGTAATTAAATGATGATACAATGGCAGCGCTTGGACGTCACGGATAACTTGGGCTGAACGAGAATGTGTGTATTTCTTTAAGTGCTTGTATTTGTGTGTGGGTAGTTTTGTTTGTAAATGCGTGGTTGTGCATGTATTTGTGAGTGGTTATGTGTATATGTTTATAAATGTGAGTGTGTTTGTATGTGAAGACATCTTCCCCCAAATAACCTAATTCAATCCGTAATTCAACTTAACTAATTACTGTATACATACATATCGTTCCTCTGGGCAAAATAAGTAATAAATTATAGAAGTAATAATTAAATGTATACAGTAATATATTCCCGATAACTAAAAGATACAAAATAACACGCCAGTCATAGTACAATAATTTCTAACATGACTGTGTATCAACTTGACTCATCATGGTACTCAGTGCCCAGATCATGGACATACCCAGCACGTACGGACATCTGACGCAGCATACTTAAACCCAGTACTTGTACTTGTATTGGGGATTGCTGGCCAACTTAAACCCAGTCTGTACATTATCCTTTTATTGTAAACATTGGTGTATATTATGAGCTTGTTTTCTGAGAGTTATGATGTGATTGATGGGAAAACAGTGGCTTCTTGTGATTGGTGGCAATTGTAGTAATGCCAAGTGCAGCGTAATTCTGCTAACTTTTCTTGCCAAGTTTATGTGGTTAACTGTTAAATAATGCCAAATAACAGAAATAAGTGATATTACATTAATTATTTGATATCTCATAGTTATTTTTTTTAGTATGGGTTTCCTTTAAAATAAGATTAGCTAAGCGACTAACGAAGATATAAGTAAAAGTAGGTAAATACAGGTAGTTCAGGCTCTCACTTTTTTGCTGGGATCAATTCCCGGGTCCGAACTCAGAGTAGTGAGTATATACCGGTTTCTTCCTGTATAAACAATGGATAATGACGGCCATAAACAAGGTACAAGAGAACAGACTAACCGCTTGGATGGCTCGTAAGCTCAGAGGTGAAAAGATAAAAAGTGAATCTTCTTTGACATAACAGACTAACCGCTTGGATGGCTCGTAAGCTCAGAGGTGAAAAGATAAAAAGTGAATCTTCTTTGACATTTTCTAATTCAAATTTGGAAACAATAAATTAACGAGTAAAATGACAACAGTGGTGAGTATAATCTCGCATTAATTCACGGTTTCATTTAGTACGAAATATATAAACATGTTCAGTATCTAACACCCAGTCACTCAAGGTACAGTCCAAGTTACATGTTTTCACTGTGTGTTTACCAATCTTCCTTCTTTGTGTTTCTCTCCAGGGACCACAACTTTTAATTTCCTTCATCCATCCCAGCCTATATCTTTCTCTAACCCCCTTAACTTCAAGTCCACACATTAATATCTCCAGCATTACACCTCCATCCCTAAAAAAAATTGGTACGTCTCATATTTATCCCAGTCTCTTTCTACCCCTGGCCCTCTACTCTCAATTCGACTCACATTATCTATAAGTGTATAAGTAAAGTATTTAATTGTTATTTTTCTTTAGTTTAACATTATTTATCTCGGTGATAAAGCCTAGCCCCACTCCTTGATGTCGTTTACTTGAGCACGGGGGATCCCAACATTATTGAGAAAGTGTAGACATTTTACTGAAGGAATATGTTTCAGTCGATCTAACCATCCATCTATTCTAGTGGGCCTTGGTGGCAGAGGTTGGCGCTGGCGGGGTATCCTCTCCCTTTCTTTATCCTCTACAGTGTCTACACCACAGAGTTCACGTATGGTCGGGCGGTCGATCTGTCTGTTACATATTGCTTGCTAGTACTATACAGTAGTAGGTACAGTAGTAGGTATCTATCAAAATGGGAGGTACTATCGCCTGGAAAGATATTGGAAGCATAAGTGTGCCATGTGTCATATGGAATCATAAAAATTGTGATCAAGTTCCAGGTTGCTCATTTGACTAACTTTCTGCTTCATTTACACACAATTAAGGGGTCTTAATTTTTTCTCTTACTTTGACAACACAACATATATCGTTTCTCACTCTTGATCTGTTTTATTTTTCTCAGTTCTGTATTTATCTATGGTGCAATTTATTTTTTCCGCCCCATTCCAAGGCCCCGAAGTGGGTTGGTGACCTATGCCCGGGTGGGCTAATGCCACATTCAAAAAAAAAAATAGTGTGTTTGGGAAGCCTTGCTACGCAAAGTATCCATCTATCTAACATCTGTCGAACTTGGTGGCTGTGACTGGTGAGATATCTTTCTGCTTGTCTATCAATAAATATTTACCTTTCTCTCCATCTATCCATCCATCTAGCAGTTCTTAGAGGCTGAGATTGATGAGGTATATCTCCATTTAGTTGCAAGTTACCTACCTAATTATACATCTACCCATCTCCGCTTTACGTACTTATCTATCAAACTAATCATGCATCTAGCGCTTTTTAAAAGCTGAGGTTGGCAATGCTGTGTAGGTCGAGGCCACCATCTCTGCTGGACGGTCTCCTGTTTGACGTAAACAGCAGTAGGAGGGAAGACTGCGCTGCCCTCCTCCCCACACACCGCTACTTAATACCCCTCTCAGGCGCTCCTCAAGCCATGGGGAATGCCGACAGCACTCTAGGACACTTGGAGGTGGACAGGGATAAAGGCGAGGTGGGTTGATCTATCCCCGAATCATTTAATCGTGAGATAAATCAATGTAATTATGGTGATGATGCGATTATGGTTCGAGGTGAGACGATATATATAAATTTAAAGGTCCATGAGTTCATTTTGTACTTTAAATTTATAAGATTGATGATTATAAGTAATTACTATTGTTCTTAGCTTTTATGGTGGTTAGTGTGTGTGGATTTATGGTGATGTAAAAGGTTACACGGTAGTATTTATAAGTGGAGTACAGCTGTGGTCGAGGTGCGTGGTAATATTACGACACAAAAACAAGTACAGTACAGCATAATATCTTATGGATAGACACGTAGATAGGTACACAGATTAATATTTATTTATCAAATATGCTAAATGACTTCACAATGTTTCATATACATATATACATTACAAAGACAGTGCAGGTGTACAAACAAAGGTAAACAAAAGGCCAATTAAAAGGTATCTCAAGGTAGCCATGAAATGCCCATTTTCACTGAATTCCTTAATTACCATTTATTTATATATTTGTCACTATTGGTTTAACTGATGGATTAAGATAAAGGATATGAGTGCTGCTATACCCCTATTATTTTTTATTGGACTTTTAATAATAAGTTTAATATTTAAGAGTGTAAATCATTCAGTATAGTTATCTCTGTTTCTAATTAACTATATATTTATGAACAGTACTTGGTATCTGTGCCTCTGTCTATAAATCTCACTATTTTCAGTGTCTGTATGTCTGTTTATATTTATATATATGGGAACGATATATCTGTCACCATTATTTATATTACTTCATATTCAGTGCAGGAAAACAAGGTCAATTTAAAGTATCACTCTGGTCTTTGTTTTGATATTAAAAATAGGTTTTTCCTATTTATTTTGATGAGTTTTGAACGAATTTGACATTCTTTGCCACTGGAAATCACGTGTTTTCAGATACCCCCCCCCCACCCTCCACCAAACAGTCATAATGGAAAAGGTAGGATTTTTTTAGAATAAATAACATAACATATTACCAACCAACCAAAAAACCTAACCTAACCCAACCCTCTGGTCGGAGGCCTGGAACGATGCAATTCGTGAGCAGGGGGTCAGACCACCTCCGCGAAAGTAAACAAATCATGACATTTGTGACTGAGTGAAAGTAACAATCTTGAAAAATTAATATCTCGGTTATCCTTAATTTCCGATGGAAGTATAATAGAAGAAAAATGTCTTAGAATTGTGTAAACATTACGAGATACACATTTTTAATACGGAAATAAAGACCGGTGTGATACTATAAATTCACCGAAAACAAAGACCACTTGAAGAATCTCCACCCCAGCTTGTTCCACCTGAAGATTAGCCACCATAGTACATTACTATTAAAGGGATGAGGTTAGGTCAGGATAGGTTTGGTTAGCATTTGGGTGATTAATCTTTAGGTGAAATAAACTGGGTGGATATTTTTCAGGTGATCCCAAAACAAACATCTGTGTAGAAGATCCTGTGAAAAAATAGCATGAATAGAGTGGCGACCTTCTCCTAAACCTTGACCCTTCAGTGATGTCTTCAATAAAAATTTTCTTTATATGTAAACCATTATGTGTAACAGAGAACTGTTCATTATAAAGTATCGAAGTCCATGTCCATAGTGGTGGCTGGGATATCTTGTACCTTTAAAAACAAGCAAACTGAATTCACCTTATCCAACTTGATCTAATCCAATCTATATGTATCATTAATGCTTTATTAGCCTTTTATTTATACAGTATCATGAAGTATTACAGTTAGAATCCTACACACAGTTTACATAAAGGACTTAGTTCAGTATTTATGTTGGTGAAGGTTTAACAATATAAATGTATAGAATTGTTACTGTAAAAAGCCTTTTTGCAGGTCTATGAAGACTGGATGATGGCGCCTGGGGAACTGGAGGGCGTCCCAGTGACAGTGTTCTCCGCTGCCCATCCTTCCTCCTCCCGCAAGAGACCATACATTGAGAGAGCATTGCAGGTAATGTAAGATGGCCGGACCTACTGTTTTTGGATATATTTACCAGTTGATTTGTAAGAAGGAAAAATCTCTTGGATTACCTGAAGATTAACCTCCCTGTCATTATCTTTAAAGCCAGAAGAGTGTACTGACATGTATAATAATAATAACTTTAGTTTAATTTATGCTCCTTTGAATGAATTTTCTCTAAAACATTTATGTACTGAACATATTTAGGACATTACTACAGTACAGTACCTGAAAACATCCAATATTTCTAACACTTTCTAATATTTTTATAACATTGTGATTATTTTTTTAGGCCAGCAGAGTGTACCGACACCCTGGATTACTGAAGTACCTCGATGGTGGAATGATCGGAGGGGAGGTAGTGGTGGTGACAGAGAGAGCCGCACCACTCATGCACCACGACCTGGAGCAGTTCTCCCCACTACACATATCAGCAGGTCTTCTGTCTATCATTGATACTTTAGTGTTTCTTCATGATAGGGTAAGTTGAGTGTTGTCTGGAGTAACGATTGATAGCTTGTTGACTTAATTATGGTGGTGGAGTAATGATTCATGGAGTGTTGGCTTAATTATTATGGAGTAAGGATTCATGGAGTATTGGCTTAATGAAGGTGGTGGAGTAATGATTGATGGAGTGTTGGTAGGGCATTCTTTTATTCAACTTGGTCATTTAACAGATACCAGGTATAGTGTCTACATGTTGTTTTATTTATCCATTTTATTTTATTATCCTCTAGGCCGGGGTGAGCCACAACAACGTCAGCACTGCCAGTATTTTTGTCACCCCAGATGGTGCGTGGAAACTGTGGGGCCTTGAATACTCCTGCAGGTACGGTATGAGATGTGTGTGTGTGTGTGTGTGTGTATGTATGTGTTTTGTAGTTTATTTTGGACTCATGGGTTTGAAGAGAATTATTTTTCAGGTGGGAGATCAAATATGCCCCAATCCATTCCAGTCAGTTCCAGTTAATTCCAATCAATTGTAATGTTGTTTAGTCCAGTCCAGTCTGATTCACCCCAACCTAACTCAGTCTAACCTGGTCTAACTCCACCCATCCTAACGTACTCAAACTTAACGTAATCTAACCCTTAGAACTGGGACCACTTGGACACTACATTGATTATGGAGTTGAATTATTTTGTGTAAACTCAATCGAATAATGTACTCGGCTCTATGTCTCTTCCGTAGCTTTGGAGAGTTGACCCGTGACCACATCGAACACATAAACAGCTACTGCCACGAGAAGTTCATCCCACCGGACGACAAGACACGGATCACTCCCGCTTATCAGCATGCTAGAGATTCCTACGCCTTCGCTTGTCTTGTTGAGGATGTTCTCTCCCCTGAAACTGTGTCAGGTTAGTGTTGTTTATTGTATATACCTGACCAGGGACCATATCATAATACCAGTACATGTAGTTGTTCTCTGCCATAGGGGGAAGTGTACATAATGTGTTTTTGGGAGATTCAGCAAACTATTCATGGTTTTTTAATATATATATATAAGACCCTCTAATACAAAATATTCTTAAATTACCATTATTTTGCATGCTGTTTTAATGGTGTTTGTCTTAGTTGTTGTTTTAATGGTGCTTGGTGCTATCCTTTAATTACCAGAGTTGGCAGGAGCTGAGGATTTTCTCTCGCTGGTCCAGAGGTGCGGCCTCAACAAAGACTGGACACAGCGGCCTCGTCTGGCAACTTTAGCTGACCACCACATCTTCAGTCACGATTTTTTGAAGTTACACGATAACCTGACTAATGTTCTCCTCCTTACTGACCAGAAGAGAGAGGAATTTCTCAAGTAAGTGTGTGTCTGGGTAAAATTTCCAGACATTAGTGTGTTTCTTTGTAAAATTTCCAGAGGTTAGTGTGTGACTGGGTAAAATTTCTAGAGGTTAGTGTGTTTCTGGGCAAAATTTCTAGAGGTTAGTGTGTTTCTGGGTAAAATTTCTAGAAGTTAGTGTGTTTCTTGGTAAAATTTCCAGAGATTAGTGTGTTTCTGGGTAAAATTTTCAGAGATTAGTGTGTTTCTGGGTAAAATTTCCAGAGATTAGTGTGTTTCTGGGTAAAATTTCCAGAGATTAGTGTGTTTCTGGGTAAAATTTCCAGAGATTAGTGTGTTTCTGGGTAAAATTTTCAGAGATTAGTGTGTTTCTGGGTAAAATTTCCAGAGATTAGTGTGTTTCTGGGTAAAATTTTCAGAGATTAGTGTGTTTCTGGGTAACATTTCAGAGATTAGTGTATTTCTGGGTAAAATTTCCAGAGATTAGTGTGTTTCTGGGTAAAATTTCCAGAGATTAGTGTGTTTCTGGGTAAAATTTCCAGAGATTAGTGTGTTTCTGGGTAAAATTTTCAGAGATTAGTGTGTTTCTGGGTAAAATGTCTAGAGATTAGTGTGTTTCTGGGTAAAATTTCCAGAGATTAGTGTGTTTCTGGGTAAAATTTCTAGAGATTAGTGTGTTTCTGGGTAAAATTTCTAGAGATTAGTGTGTTTCTGGGTAAAATTTTCAGAGATTAGTGTGTTTCTGGGTAAAATTTCCAGAGATTAGTGTGTTTCTGGGTAAAATTTCCAGAGATTAGTGTGTTTCTGGGTAAAATTTCTAGAGATTAGTGTGTTTCTGGGTAAAATTTTCAGAGATTAGTGTGTTTCTGGGTAAAATTTCTAGAGATTAGTGTGTTTCTGAGTAAAATTACCAGAGATTAGTGTGTTTCTGGGTAAAATTTCCAGAGATTAGTGTGTGTCTGGGCGTGAGTTTGTAGAGGTTCACTTGTATTAAGTATGCAAATTGAGGATGTGAGGACTGTGAATATGTATGAGATAATTTTACTTGTTGTCTGATCCCATTCCTGTTGCTTATTTGTTTTGTATGAGCCTATTATCTTCCCCTCTTCATCACCCTTTTAAGGATGATGGTTTAATCTTTTAAGGATGATGGTTTAATCTTTTAAGGATGATGGTTTAATCTTTTATGGATGATGAGTAAGCTCCTTAAGGAAGAAAACTTAACCATCATCCACAAATGGTTAAAGCTGTGCCAAGAAGTTAATGTGAGGGATATCGTGTTTAGTGTTTATTCCGTCCACCAGGTCTGTGGCTGACAGCCTACGTCAGTATCCAGAAGAACTGGTGTCGGGTACTTTGGCTAAAGCGTTGTTAAGTCGCCCACTGTTGCTGCATCCAGCTGCCTCAACACATCTTATGCCCAAAGTGCTCATACCTAACAATGGTCAGTGTATTATTTTTGTGTTGAGATATAGGCAAGTAATCTCAGGAACTGTTGATATTTAGAATTTATATTAGAGGATTGGAACATTAAATTGAGGAGTGTATATTAGATTAACATAATCATTTGGGAGAAATAATCTTGGGTGTCCACTCCAGCTGAACAACTGGAGAACTTTAAATTATTTGATATTATTGTTAATATATTAAAAAAGAAAATATGGTAAAGCTCAGAGTGTGTTTTTTTATTATTTTTCCTTTATAAATTTCCATTTTTGTTTTGCCCTTTCTGTGAGGTTTCTGTATCCCATGAACCACCCTGGACAAAAGTAGGAGTAGATTTAAAACATTAATGAGATCAAGCTATACACAACATCACTCAGGTGTGTAAACATAATGCTTTATCCCACAGGTGCAGACAGTGAGGCAGAGAATGGCCTGTTCAGCCAGGAGGTGTTCCAGCGTAACATAGTCCCCCAGCTTGTCCGCCTCTTTGGCATACACGATGCAACTGTCCGAAGCATCTTGCTCATGTACCTGCCATATTATGTTTCATTAATTCCCAAGGATGTTCTCGCTAATGAGGTGGTGAGTCATATCAAAAGGTTGTTTCCTGTAACTGTTCCTGTACCACCCAGTTTGTCCCTGTATCATTCTGAATTATAGATGCTGTTTGTTCCTGTACCATCCTGAATTATAGAGGCTGTTACTGTACTTATATCTTACATTTTATTTTAATTCATGGTTTATATTTTTTCTTGTTATTTATGTTTTGAAGTTAATTTCATGTCACATCACAGCTGCCAGAGTTGCTGCTTGGTATTCGTGACTCCAGCGACAGCCTCGTGATGTCTACGCTCCACGCCCTCGCTGAACTTGTGCCAATCCTGGGTGCCAACACTGTCATCGGTGAAAATCGACAGAATCTCTTCACGACTGCTAAGCCGAAGGTCAGTCAGAAAGGTCAATGGTCAGTTCAGTTTTGTAGGATTATGTTTCATATCTGTTTTATAATATTTTAGGATAATAAATTATGCGTCTGCTCTAATATTGTAGGATTTATTACATCTCTGCTCTATATTTTGTAGGATAAAACTCTATATCCTTGCTTTGAAATATTTGAATATGATAGATTAGATATTTGCTCTGTAATGTTGCAGGTACTGAACATTTTGAACTCGTATGCTCTGTATGTATTCACCAGCTCATTGGTCTCAAAGCTTCATCAGTTAAATTATTCTCTCAAATGTGAAAACATGGTAACTTTTTATCCGTAAACTGACAAACACTGCCATTGTATAAAATGCATTTCTTTCAAAAACATGATATCTGGTACACTAATTTGAGCATTACAAAGACATTTCTGTTTCAGGTTCATAAAAGGTGTTGAAAGTGGCCTATATTGTGAAAATATCATGAATAAGAATGTATCTGATATACCGATGTAAACTATAGTACAATATATACATAAATGGCATCAGAATTATACTGAGACTGTTGCTTAACTATATACAGTACCAGTACTGTACATTACTGAAATCCTAGTTTGGAAAAAAATTAACTTAAAATTTTTTGACTCGTCTAGATACCAACTTGATTAAGACACGAATAATATTTTTGTTTGCAGGCTGCAGCAAGTTTACCAATAAGTAAAGCAGCGTCCTCTCACCAGTTAAGCTCTACTGAGCCAAAGACCACGACCAGCAAAGTTACCAAGACTCGCCTCGCAGCCTCAGCACCGCCTCACCCCGATGGTATGTCACCTGGACAAGACTGGATGGGGTTTTGGTCTTATTTTTATTTTGTTCCTCAAGCCTTTTCTGCACAATAATTCAGGGTTGCTAGAATGTAGCAAAAATACACACAGAAAGGTGTTGTGTGGGTGTGGGGAGGTATATGGGTGGGGAGGTCGTTTGTAAAGACTGAAGAGAGAGAACCTGGAACATAACATAAGATTCAGACCAGATATTCACCCTATTTGTTGTGTCCTAACTATTCTTTCGACTAGATTTCTCACTTTAAAGTTTACTTAATAATTGACTGTTTACAAGTACTGGTGTATGTTAATTAATGTGTTTTTTCTCATCTAAACAGAACCACCACCACCTCCACCTCGAACCATTTCCCTACCACCAGAACCCATTAACACTGAAGTAAAATCAGATGTTACCTCTCTGGACAACCTCTCAATTGACAGTATAGTTTTAACTCAGATCCCAGAGAGAAGTTCGCCTGATGGAGGAGAAGACAGCGGCACCTTAACAAACCCCTCGGCAGGGCCTTCAGGACCAGTAGGTAGTGATGTAGATGCTTGGTCCTCTGATTGGGAAGAAATGCAGGATGCACCTTTAGAGGATTTCTCTATGGCAATCCTTGCTGTCAATCAAGATAAAGATGAATTAAAAACAAGTGATGATAAATGGGGAATGGATGTAATGAATGAGGAAGATACATCATTTGCTTTTAAGAGTACCAATAAGATGAAAGTGAATGCACCACCAGAGGCAGCAGCTTCCTTATTGAGTAGCAGTAAGAGGAACATTACTGAGGGGTCATATTCTGTAAATGTAAAATCATCGTCAGGTATGAAGCTCACCAATGTAAAGAATAAAGATGCACCCAGCAGTGTAGTGCCGAAGAGAACTCCGAGTCTTGGTGAGGAGTTTGATGTTTTGGCCATCAAAGTCAACAAGAAACATGATGTAGAACTGGACCTGTTTGCAGATCTTGAACCTAAGTTTGACACAAAGAAGTTTGACTTGGAATCTTTGTTAATGGAAGCTAATTGTAAGGTGCAGGGAATACAGAAAGTCAGGTCACCCTCAGTCTCTGAGACGTTAGCGGGGCTAGACACCAGTGGGGCCGCTGAGGCCTGGGGGACGGAAGAAGGATGGGGGGAACAGATTAACTTGTTTGACGTTTCCCCACTAAATTCTGAAACCAGTTCGCCTTCTAAGTCTGTTAATAAAGGCACAGAAATGAATTCACTGCTAATGGGTGTAAATATTAATTCATTATCAGATAAAAATGTCACTAGTTCTGGCAGATCAGAGTTGTCAGCAGTGAGCTCATTTGCATCTCAGTCATATAATAATGGTGTAGCAAGTACGAGTGAAGTGAAAGACAGCTGGGACAATGGCTGGGGAGATTTCTGAATAGTTACTTCAGAAATTATACTTGTACATACCGTTATATTAGATCTATATAAATATGTAGACATTATAAATGAAAGCTGGAGAATCTACAGATCGACCATTTATTTTAATCAAAAATTATTTTATAATAATGTAGTTATCAGAAAATGGTAGCCGTGTTTTGGGAGATTTTTTATTTATTTTTTATTTGCCGTGATGGTTATTTTCAGGCCTTGGTTACATTGCAGACTTCGTAGTTTGCTGCACAATCTTAAACTCACTGTTGCTCGGAAAGTAAAATTTAACATTCGTGTTTAATCTGTCATCCCTGTCTGCCCTTCTCTGTCTATTCTCGTACCCTAAATAGCACTTAGTGGTTTGTACATTAACAGATATATACATTATGCACCTGACTTAATATTGACGGCAATAGGTAACTCATCCAGGCTTGAGTGAAATCTTTAGCAGCTGTTTGAGTCATTGTTCTTTTGGGGATCTGACACTGGAAAACATGAAGAATATCGACAAGTAGAATGTTAAGTGGGGGATTTTGTGTGTGGCAACCGACTCCAAGTACAGGAAGGAGTGTAAGGAGATCATGCTGTCCCAAAGTAGAAATGTATGTGTTGGGGGCAAGATCAGTTTAAGTGATCAGTCTGTTGAAGGACACAATAGAGAGAGGAACAGACAAGTCATCATTCTACCTCTCAGCTTTATTTAGATCATAAGTAAATATATTTGAACAAGTGTCAGTCCCCATAAGAAACTAAGATTAATTTCTCTGTGTGTGAATATTAGGTTAGCAGATGTTCCGAAGTTGTCGGATAATGGCTACTCGGCCTCATCCCCGCTGAAGGTCGTTCATTGTTGACGGTTTATTTTGATGAGTTTTGTTTCTTTGTTCTTGTTATCATTGGTATAGTGTTTAAGCTCCACCTATTATATCTGAGTATTTACCAAAGGTTAATTTAATGCTTGTTCCATTAGTTAACCCAGCTAATTACTGTATCTTTGGTAGGCTTTCTGGGATATGGTGGCCTGGGGATAAACACCTTCGGCTTATCTATGAGGTTTATAACAGCAGTAAGACATAATAGACAATACTGCACATGTTTCAAGGAATAGTAACACCTGTTTGCCACAGTAAAATTCCCGACTCTGTGTGAAAATTATTTTTGTAAAGTACTCAATGAATTAAGTAGACCAGCAAGAACTCTTTATTCCCATGTGTTTCCATTTGTTCTTATCTCAGGTGAGGGAATCATAACAAATCAACAACGATGAGAGAGAAATTAACAGTTTAGGAAAGAGTCAGTTTAATGATCAGTTATGGAAAGCCAGATGTTACTCACTGATCAAGATAATTGACAACACCTCCCCTTCCACATACCTGAGTGTTGTGGATTAAATTCTATCACTGTTGATCGGTGTGTAGCATCTGGCTTTTCATATGTGAATATTAAATCGACTCTTTCCTCTAGTGTTCATTTCTCTGCCACCTCTGTTATGGTTTGTTATGATTCCCTCACCTGAAAAAGAAAAGAACATTAATTTTCCTCTGGTGTGAGACCTATGAGACACCCTGTAGTGGCATCAGGTTGCTGTATGTTTGTAAATATGCTGGCAATTGATTTTTAATATGAAAGTTCCTTGAGTTGTTAATCTAGTAGTAGATTATATTTATATGCATTAATATAAAAGCTTTGTAGGTCAGTGTTTATGACAGACTGAATATTGAGTGTACTTCAGACGTGTGTAAGTTTCTCCAATGTAAATATCCCAGCACATTTATGTACTCTAATTAATTGTTCGTTGGAGTTGTAAATTTTTATTTCGGTGACATTTTATGCAAGTTAATGTTAACCGTATAAATTTTCACCCTGGCACAAGGATAAGTGTTAGTCTCATATTGCTTACCGTAACTGCAACATTGAAATGGCTACTTGACGTGCGGGATTCTCTCACTGCAGAAGTGTTAAATGGAGTTAGAAGGATTTTTCCATATTTATGTCTAATGTTTAGTGCTAGTCATATTCTTAGTGGAAGCAAAGGGTGACTGTTTCACTTGTGTGATAGCCAAACCAGCTTTGAGAATTTCCCATCAATTATATACAGTACCATATTTCAATTACCCAGACATGAACAGAGTTGAAGTAAAACATGTGGACATTGTGTAACCGTTTATAAAAATTTCAAGTTTTGGTGCAGAGTATAGTATGTTGAGGTGGTGACTGATTAAAATGATAGGGGAATAGTCTGCACGAGTTGTTACTTAAGTCTCACTCAGAGCTGGTGGTCACACTTTGTTGTGTTCACCAGGTTTTTGATCTGATAATACCTTCACTGCCTTCAAAAGAGATTGTACAGTGAATGTTCCCAAGTAATATGTATATAGAAGAACAGCAAAAGAAATGCATCATTTTACTTAGTGTAGACCAGAGACCTTGTGTGGATGTACAGTCATGAGGTAAAGTGTCTCATTTGTGTTTGGTAGTTTTGAACAGGAGCATAAAGGAACTACTGTCCATAACTGTTATTGAGTAGTATGTACAGTATCATCTGACTACATAACACCCGCAATAAGGTTTTGATTAAGAATATGAAAAAAATACATTTAACTTGAGACTGTAGCCATTAGAATTTTTTAAGGTACATAAAAGTTATTTATGAGATTTTTAGATATTCTTTATTTATTTTTGAGTGAGGATACAGTACTGTACTAGCTCAACAGAAGCTTGAATAGGAGAGTAAACACTAGGAAAATGTGGAGTACTGAATACTATAATAAGAATGAACTTGTTGAAGGATTCATCTGCCCTTCCATCTGTTATAGAGAAAGAAATGATGGACTGTACTTTTATCTGGCTTACTACTGTATATCTGTTGGTGCAGTAATGGGTGTTGACAAGTAAAGATTAAAAATATGATAAATCTTGCTCTACTTTGATATAGAGACAAAGGTGCTTAGCACAGTACAGGACAAGGATAGAAGAAAGAATGTGTTAGGGAATAAATAGATACCAGTATATTAACCCCTTGTGTACAGGATCCCCTCTGAGTTGAATAAAATTATCTGGCGATAGCCAACTAAAATATTAAGATTGGCTTTTCCTTAGTGAAGGAGTTAATAGATGGGCTGTATTCAGGATGCAAATACAGTATTAGTTGTAACTTATTTCATTACGCTCATTTAAAGAATATTATGTCAATGAGTTTCCTATAAAACTAGAGCAAATTGAAGCTAACTTAAAATTGCTTATTTGTTTTACAGATGTTACTGTACTGTGCTTTGTAAAATACGAGTATATCCATCTATCTCATGACTCGGACTTTAATATGACAATAATTTTTTATTATAGTATAGAACATAGCGGTGCTCAAGGATTGAAAGTTGTTGTTTAGGCTATAGTTATACTAGTAGTAGAAATACCGCACCTTAGTATCAGGGGTTCAGTGTTAGTACGATGTAGTTTTTGGACACCTTTTTAAGTGTACATGTGTTTGTGTGTGTGTGTGTGTGTAATAAACACACACACACACACACACAGGTTATAAAAACAATAGTGTGCTAACTTTGAACCTCTGATTTAAACTCTTGATAATACGTGATGAAGACTTAAGCAGATGCTTACTAGTTCCTCATAACCTCTGTGTTGGGTTCATGCAGCTGAGCTTACATCTCATTTGTGGACTGAAATAAATTTTGACTAGAGTTCCTTGATTGAGTGCATGTGCAAATCAGGTAGCAATTAATATCGGATTCATTTGTAAATGTTAGAACTTTCTAAGAAATGTATTGGTATGATTTTTATCAACTAGAGACCTTGTGTGGATGTGCAGGGTGTCTCATTGGTCATGCACCATAAAAAAGTTATTGTTCCACTTTTTTCTCAAGTCAGGGAATCATAGGAAATCAATGAATGCCTGGGTTTTGTTGATTAAATTATTTTGCAACTGGCTCTCTCTACTTGAGTATGAAACTAACTCTTTCCTCAAGTGTTTATTTCTTCACTGATATGTTGGGATTCCCTTACCTGAGAAAAGAGGAGAGCATTACTGTAATTTTCTTATGGTGTGTGACCTATGAGACACCTTGTACAGTCAGGAGGAGAGGTCTTTGTATAATGATTACAAGAAGTCCATAGATGGGATCATATGTAGTTCCTGCATTAGCATACCAACAGGCTTATGTCTTTTGTAACATTCCCTGATTGGCACAAAATATGACAAAATCAGAACAGTACAAAAAATATATTTTTCCTTGTAGTCATTTTTTATGAGTTACGTGCAATATAGTATTTGTCTTTACCACACATGTGAAAATAATACCTTTGTGATTGTGATATTTTTTATTATTGTGTAATAATTGTATGCTCTCAACAATGTGTTAAATGAATCATTTGTAATAAATTTCTTTAAACCAATTACTGCTTGATAATTTGTTTGAACCGTTGTGTGTCAAGATGTTCATAGTCTCTGTGGAAGCATAAATCACTAGATTCAGCTGGGAATCTTTAACGCAGCCCCTAATCAATGTATGTTTATTCATCTAGCTCTGGTAGATAGGATTCAGGAACTCAGGTGAGAACAGTGCAGTATTGAGCAACCTCTAAAAGCTATATATATAACCCCATGCAGAAGGTACTGTATGCCCCTATTCCTCCTTCATGACACACTATAAACAAAGCAACATACGCTCTGAGGTTGGGTGAATTTCCATTGTAAATTTTGTAGTAATGTCATTTGAAGACAGTCTCAGTCATACAGAACCCTAAAAAATGACATCATTATTATCAACGTTTTATGACCATCTTCCATGTGTGTGTGTGTGGCTTTGGTTTACCACGATGACCTAAAGGCAGCTGGTGGGTAAAACAAGACCAGGTTCCCCTACACACCACTGGAAACTAAAGTACATGTACATAATAGATATGTGTTACTGCCTAGTCATCCAGGTGTGTGAAACTGACTCAAACATTGCTAATGTGTTATTTTGAAGACGACAATAATTCCTGAAAGAATACAGTACACCATCATTGAAATTTGACAAACAAAAGAATTCAAAATACAAAATAAACTTACCGATTTTAATAGTATTACTTTAATCGTGTTTGAATATAGAGAACCAAGTTTAATATACATATTGCTTATACTGTTTAAGACCAAATGGGTAATCGGGAGTAATGTTATAGTTAAGATAATTATCACTATGTTAAAGGCATATATTAACATCCTTCATTAGGGAGAGACATAATAACTGTAGTCAATATATTACGATCATGGCCATAAAACCAGCTGGGTGGAGTCAGGGTTGATGTTGGAATCCCATTATTCTTATTACAAGAATTAATTTATGAAATGAAGACATAAACATCCCTTTTTATCCACAACAACCTAACCTATCTCTTCTCACCTGCTGATTACAGGGGAATACCGAGTCCTGTGCGTGTGCTTGTGTAGGTGTGAGTGACGTCATGATGTTAACAAAATGTAGGCGTTGGGGTCAAAGCGTTAACAGTGGAGCTTGAGCCATCAAGAAGACGGTTTGTGGAGGTCTGCTTATACTGTATATCACCGACTGTCTCTCCTCCGGTAAGTGTTTTTCTGATATACTGAAGAAAACTTATCAAACCGTAAGAGTTTTTTCAGTAATTATATGAATTGTTTTTGAAAGTATAGTACATTTTGTACTTCACTATTTAGAATAGGTGAAGAGCTTGTTGTTCTCTGTGAAGCTTCAGAGCTATGATTCGAAGCATTAAGTTCAGTATAAATTTACAGTTGAATTATAAAAAAGAATAAACATTTTAGAACTTAGACCATCTAAATATGATGGAAAGATTAGTAAAACTGCAACTGTTTAGGTATCTAGTATTTTTGTATAAGAATATTGTTCACTTAATCTGTCTTCTGCTTCGAGTTGGTCGACCCTTCCCTCTACCTGGGATGGTTTGTGAAGTGGTTGAGTCTCATGAAGGCTGGATCTCGCATTGAAAGTCAGGTCTCATAATCACTTTATTGCTGTAAGACTTATAATTTCTTTTTATTTAGTGATAATATAACAGCAGTAATACAGAAGTCAGGACCGTTTCCCAACCTTTCTCACCCAACAATGTACTGTCCCTTATTCTCTTTGCCACTGATCGGTTCGTAAACTGCTTGGGCGGTCGGTTACGTCTCTGTTACGCTCTGTTGACAAGTACTGAACATGTACTGGATCCAGAATGTATCTGCGCCAGTGTTGCAAAGTCTGTGGTCTTGAAGCAGGTCACGTGACACTCGGTAACGTCACAACACTCTTTGGCAGATTGTTCCAAGTGTTCACAGTACTCACTCCGAAAAAGTTTGCCCTCACAATTTTCTGGACTTGTGGCTTCTTCAACTTTGAGCTGTGACCCCTGGCGTCCGCCAGCTACTGGAATGGACATTCGATCGAGTAGTGCCCTCTGAGATGTTTATAAACAACAATTAGGTCACCTCTTGTTAGTCTGTAGTATAAGCTAGGTAGTTGCAGGCGTTCTAATCTCTTTGGGTTACTGAAGTGCCGAAGTGCAGGCACCAGACTGGTGGCCCTCCTTTGGACATTTTCGATCAACTGACACCTTGAGATTGTGTCAAGCAAGAGCGTCCCTGCATAAATCATTTTGGCAGTCCTTCACAAGGCTGGTTCGTAGTAGTTCCACCATTCAATGGCAAATTATTCATCCTCTATAGATGTCGACCCTTAACATTACGGCTTTAGTAATTTGTGTACGTAGTAAAACCAAAATAAGTTATACTTTTTCTTTGTAATTCAAGTTGTGTACTGAGGACTGAATGTCTTGCTGTACTGTAGGTGTGTGTTTACTGTTGTGGTGAAATCAACACTGGACACAATGACTCGCACCGCAGTGCTGATGCTGGTGGTTGTGGCGGTGGTGGCAACAGCATCCCAGACTAAGAAAACAATTCCTGGTAAGTCTTACTAATGTTAAAGTTCCGTTTAGCATAACTGCAAATACGTGTGACTCTGTGTATGTTCGTGTGAATCTGTGTGCATGTGTGTCTGTGTATGTGCGTCTGTGTTTATGCAATGTGTACGTATTTCTTTAACTGTGTGTGTTTGTGTGTGTGTGTAGAAGATACCACACAGTGAAGCTCAAACTTTTGAGATATGGGTTATTTCCATAATGTTATACCGTAATGTCTACCCTGTACAATTATCAACGCTGTTATTATTATTATTATTATTATTGTTGTTATTGTTATCCATGTTATATTAGAATACAGTATATGTTTACTAACTGTGGCTCTTCCCTTAATGATATACCCCGACCCAGAGATACTGTGTCCAGACGTCTATTGTGACCCGAACGAGTATAAACCAGTGTGTGGTACCAACGGTGTCACCTACTCTAGCCCCTGCATGTTTACTCAAGCGACCTGCCACGACCCTACCATCTTCATCTCCACACAAGGAGAATGCAGTATGTTACACCACTTTGCTTACCTTTAGTATTAATGTTCATCTTTAAAACTGGGAAAATTATAATAAAACTTCACCCATATATCCTTTAAAAAAGCTTTAGTGATTAATAGTTACGGTCGTAGCGATGTTTATTGTATTTTGTTATACAGAGAGGGTGTGCCATACCAAGGAATATGTCCCCGTGTGTGTGAGTAATGGCGTGACGTATTCCAACCTGTGCACCCTGGACATTGCATACTGCAATGACAATGACATCACCATAAGGAGTCTTGGTAAATGTGAAAGTAGGTATTACACTAAACACATTAGTTATTCATTAGTTATTCATGAGTATGAAAATAGTGCTCACAAGACTTGTTTATTTAAATTGAGAATAACTTGGTTGATGATGCTAGTATTGTGCTTATTGTCTCTGTGACTGTGTCTGGCTGTCTGCCTCAGTCTATTAATTAATTTTATAGTAATTTCTATATATTTAATTTATAAATTAACTAAAAAACAATATCCTAAGACTTGTTTACCTTGTCAGAGAAACAGTGCGCCAAATGGTGTAGTAACACCGCCGACCCAGTGTGTGGCACAGACGGGGTGACCTATGAGAGTGACTGCATGTTGGATAATGCAAGATGCAACGACGCTACCCTCCATCTGGCCTACCGGGGCGAATGTGGAGGTGAGTGAATGTGAGGAAAGGTGAATGAATGAGAAGGAGTGTGAGCGATCGATTGTGAGGGATGGTGAGTGAATATGAGGGAAGGTGTGTGAATGTGAGGGGAGGAATGATACATATCTGGACAGTATGTATGTATGTATGTATGTATGTATGTATGTATGTATGTATGTATGTGTTAGCATTTGGATTTATGTGCACATATTTTCAGGCCCATATATTGTGTGTACATTTCAGGATTTGTTAAATTTGGTAGTCCTGGAGAGTGGAAGAGCAAGATACCATTTCACATCTTGAAGCATGTGGAGGAGCGTGGAGAGGTTAATTTAGGGCGTGCTGCTGAGCTGGCTGATGCGTACGCTTTGTTGGTGGAGTCACTGGGCAGTAGAGAACGTGGTACTTCCTGACATGTTGGGTCCTCCTCTGATGATAACCTTGGAACGTGGTGGTAGGTCAGGTCCCACCTACTCCCCCGATGCAACCAAGCTTACTTGTTCTTACTGTAAAACCCAGGCCATACGATCCAGAATTTAAACACCCAAAGTGTCGAATTGCTAAAAGTAGTTCCCTGGATCCCAAATCCAAACCAATAGCAAACACCAATGTGGAAAGGCCCCATGAGGATCTCTTCTCTTCATTCACCTATGAGGGAAAAATTTCAATCATGGAGGGGTCTCGTTCTTTCCCTATTCGTATACTACGTGATACGGGCGCAGCACAATCTATCCTCCTGTTTAACGTCATTCCTGATATATCTACCGCATTTACTAATGAGAGTGTTCTAATTTCGGATCTCTCATCCCATTCTTCCTATCCTTTAGCTAAAGTGCACCTCAATGTCCCTTGATTACTGGGGAAGTGCAAATAGCCATAAGGAAAGACCCAATGCCTGTGTGCGGCATTCATTTATTATTGGGTAATGACTTGGTAGGAGATCTAGTGGTCCTAACATAAAACAGTCGACTCTCCTACCTGTCAACTCCACCACTGACCTTAAAAGAAACTATTCCTCATCTTTTCCCATCTTGTGCTGTCACCCGGTCACAGAGTGTGCGAAATGGGCCCTCTTCGTCTAAAACCACCTCTAATATCTTCCTACCCACAGAAGATCTGTACAATAAGACCATTAGTAAGGAGGAGCTCGTTAAAGCCCAACAATCTGATCCATCTTTGACTAAACTTCATCATGCAGCGGTTGAGGTAAGATTTTAACACCCTTCCGTGTTTTATTATCATGAAGGGGTTTGATGAGCCTATAGGCCCCTGAGCTTGCCCATCTAGACACGTGGTCTGAAATACATCAAGTGGTAATTCCCACCTCAGTCAGACCAGCATTAATTCCCTTGCCCATGATGGTATTTCAGGACATTTGGGAATCCTGAAAACATATAAAAGCTCCTCCAACACTATTATTGGCCTGGACTTAGGAAGGATGTGTCAAAGTACCTAAAATCTTGTCATATTTGTCAAATGGTAGGAAAACCAAATGAAAGTATACCAGTAGCTCCCATTAAGCCCATCAGTATTTTCTACACCATTTGAAAAGATTGTTGTGGATTGTGTGGGCCCATTACCAAAGACTAAGAAGGGAAATCAATTCCTGCTCACAGTTATGGATACCAGTACACGTTATCCTGAGGCTTTTCCCTTAAAAGCATCACTTCAAAAAACGTAATCAAACATCTTTGCACCTTTTTCACTTCAGTGGGCATTCCTAAAGAGATCCAATCCGATCAGGGCACCAATTTTACGAGCAATCTTTTCAAACAGGTGATGAAAGACCTCAGTGTGGACCATTGTACATCTTCGGCTTACCACCCACAATCCCAAGGTTGCTTGGAACGGTTCCATCAAACTTTCAAATCAATGCTCAAAAATACTGTATAGAACACCAAAGGAATGGGATGAAAGCATAGACTTGTTACTCTTTGCCATCAGGGAATGTCCCCAGGAGTCATTGGGTTTCTCCCCTGAGTTACTATATGGGAGACAAATTAGGGACCCTTAAAATAGTAAAGGAGCTGTGGTTTGACACTCCATCTATTAAGCCCGCAACAGTTTCCCAATTCCTGGTAAGTCTTACTAATGTTAAATTTCCGTTTAGCATAACTGCAAATACGTGTGACTCTGTGTATGTTCGTGTGAATCTGTGTGCATGTGTGTCTGTGTATGTGCGTCTGTGTTTATGCAATGTGTACGTATTTCTTTAACTGTGTGTGTTTGTGTGTGTGTGTAGAAGATACCACACAGTGAAGCTCAAACTTTTGAGATATGGGTTATTTCCATAATGTTATACCGTAATGTCTACCCTGTACAATTATCAACGCTGTTATTATTATTATTATTATTATTGTTGTTATTGTTATCCATGTTATATTAGAATACAGTATATGTTTACTAACTGTGGCTCTTCCCTAATGATATACTGACCCAGAGATACTGTGTCCAGACGTCTATTGTGACCCGAACGAGTATAAACCAGTGTGTGGTACCAACGGTGTCTCTCTAACTTCCCTGCATGTTTACTCAGCGACCTGCCACGACCCTACCATCTTCATCTCCACACAAGGAGAATGCAGTATGTTACACCACTTTGCTTACCTTTAGTATTAATGTTCATCTTTAAAACTGGGAAAATTATAATAAAACTTCACCCATATATCCTTTAAAAAAGCTTTAGTGATTAATAGTTACGGTCGTAGCGATGTTTATTGTATTTTGTTATACAGAGAGGGAGTGTCTTCGGCCATGCACCAAGGAATATGTCCCCGTGTGTGGCAGTAATGGCGTGACGTATTCCAACCTGTGCACCCTGGACATTGCATACTGCAATGACAATGACATCACCATAAGGAGTCTTGGTAAATGTGAAAGTAGGTATTACACTAAACACATTAGTTATTCATTAGTTATTCACGTGAGTATGAAAATGGTGCTCACAAGACTTGTTTATTTAAATTGAGAATAACTTGGTTGATGATACTAGTATTGTGCTTATTGTCTCTGTGACTGTGTCTGGCTGTCTGCCTCAGTCTATTAATTAATTTTATAGTAATTTCTATATATTTAATTTATAAATTAACTAAAAAACAATATCCTAAGACTTGTTTACCTTGTCAGAGAAACAGTGCGCTAAATGGTGTAGTAACACCGCCGACCCAGTGTGTGGCACAGACGGGGTGACCTATGAGAGTGACTGCATGTTGGATAATGCAAGATGCAACGACGCTCCCTCCATCTGGCCTACCGGGGCGAATGGAGGTGGTGAATGTGAGAAGGTGAATGAATGAGAGGTGTGAGCGATCGATTGTGAGGATGGTGAGTGAATATGAGGGAAGGTGTGTGAATGTGGGGGAGAATGATACATATCTGGACAGTATGTATGTATGTATGTATGTATGTATGTATGTATGTATGTATGTGTTAGCATTTGGATTTATGTGCACATATTTTCAGGCCCATATATTGTGTGTACATATCAATTTTAGGCCAATGTACACCCACTAAAAAATTATTCGGCTCCCGTGTCATATTGTATCACGCTGTAAGAGTGCCGAATAATTTTTTAGTGAATATTTGAGTTTGTTTATACATATTTCCACGTCTGTATTCCCATTAACCTCATCAACGTACACCTATAGATTCTCAGGAAGAAGAGTGCCCTACACTCTGCCCTCTTCACTATGACCCTAGGTGTGACAACAATGGCAAGGTGTACGGAAATGAATGCCAACTGAACATCGCCATTTGCAACGACCCGTCCCTCAAACCAGGAGCTTGTCGTGAGTAATTATAATCATTGGGAAATTATCGATTTAAACGAAATTATTATACAGGAAGTGATATTTTGTGATTTTGCTATTTAATATTTGTTGTTATTTAAAATGAAGATTCTTTTAGGAAATATTTTGAGTAAGGGAGAATTTGGGATTTGTTTAGATAAGTTAATGAGTTAGGTTCCTTTGGTAGCGAATTTATCTAAGAATTTACGGTATTGAGTCATATTCTTTAAATGGAATACTTAGGACAGGTAGTAAGTCAGTGAATTCTATAAAGGAAGAGCAAGTGGCTTTTTTTTATACACAAACAGACACACATAAAAAATGGACATATGTACACACACACACACACACACACACTACAAATCTGGCAGGAAGGGTCCATAAGGTGTGTGAACTAGCCGTGTCTCCAAACAGCACCGTCGCCGTCGTAGTATCACTATTTATGAATGAATGAGTAGTAATGTAACGACGGACGTGATTGATGGATGGGTTTGCTATAGGTCATATAGGTTGGCCACTTGGAGACACGGGTTACAACACATTTTCACAACTGCACCTACTAAGCATAGAGATTCGCCAAGTGAAGCCCTTGACCTCATCGACGTCATAGAAGTTTTGGGGTAGAGGTCAAAGGTCAGTTTAACAATTCAGGAGATGTCACACCTGGTAAACCACCTGGCGTGACAAACACAGGATGTCGTCTCAGGTGGTAAGAGTATAGCTTGAGTAGCTTATCTGATTGTCGGTGGAAAACCCTTGATGGTTTTTGTGTTGCGATGAAGGTGAAGACACACACACGCACACCACGCACACACACACACACACTGTATCTATTTTCTCTATTTCTATTTTAGAGATTTGGACAATAAGGAACAAACTGGCAAATTGAAGATGAAGACAAGGTAAATGAAGGAGCGACCACCACCACCACCTGTCACCACCTGTCTCCCCTGACACCACCTGCCACCACCAGTCTGACACCGCCACCATCTACCACCACAATACCATCTGCCAACACTTGATACCACCAGCAGTACCTGCCAACACTACCTACTGCCACCACTACCTTCCTGCCTGGCCCAGCACAAGTTAAGTCTCCGCCAATGACTGATTATGAGACGCGGTTTTCAGTACTCAAATTATAATATCAGTTTGTGGTTTTCTACCCGGTGTCTGTAATATCACTGTACTCACCTGTATTTCTTGAAGTTATACCTGTAAATTTTGAACGTTTCCAACAGGAGTTAGGATACAATTTGCCTCGGGTACAGATAATGTAAATGAGACCCAGAGCAATACGAAAAAGAAGACAAGTTTTCTTTTTACACGGAATCGAATCAAAACATTAACATCAAGGTACTGTAGAGATCTCAATAAGGTTTGTGTGATGGTTTATTTTCAGGTTTGATGTACGGAAACACTACCTTAACTAAATACGCTCAATTAGAATCAAAATCCACAAGAACAGTAAAAATAGTTGCTCCTAATTTCCCAAGAGGTTTCAGCCTTTGAAAATCTTGGAATTGATTCTATTAAGTTTCTATTAATTTTGTCTTGTTGTTACATATATATCCTAGTTTCTATGTCAGTTTTAAGTGTTTTGTTTACACATTCAAGGATTATGTTTGTAACGTCTTTGAAGTACAGTACTGATTTATCTGTTAAGATATTAGGCTACTTATGTCATTATTGGAACATTTATTATTATTATTATTATTATTATTATTATTATTATTGTTATTATTATGAATATGTTCCAATAAGAAAAAACTGAAAATAGGACATCTGAAACTATATATAACAATGCAGTATTCTAATACAGTATTGTATGATTAAATTTAACACGTAACACACGTAAGATAATCAATTATCTCCTTACACTGCAAATATTACGTCAATTTTCAAAGATGTAAGATATTGAGGAATAAAAATGCATTATATTGGTTGGTTTATTATTCCTTCATATATAAATTATAACGTTCAGTTTGGTATATATTTGAAGTAAGAATATTCAGAGAATTACGGGTAAATAATAGCATAAGCAGAAATTACAGTATCTTCTCAGTTATGTAGTTATTAATCACACCTGTACACTTTTTATTTCCTTAAAACCAAATTTCCTCTAGGTGTGTGAATACCAGTAGTGATGAGCAGATGCCAAGTCTTGGGTGGAGTCGGTAACGATCAGGGACTACAATTATTAATAAATAGACACATACGAATCTCAATTTACGAATGTCATGGGTTGCGTTAGGCTTACCCACGCAACCAACTCCAAAGTTTGTTTTACCAGAGATAAGACGCCCGGCGAGGCATAACTGGGACATGTATTTTTCAATTAGTGTATGTTAGCCAGCCTTTAGGGGGGTGGGCAGTGGAACAGTGTTGTACTGTTCATCGCTTCACACAAAACCTCATTTAAGGAGTATCCCTGAGCCATGGGTTAGTTAAGACGTCGTCATTCTCTCTCTCCTGAAGGGGGCGGGACACCACACCACACAGAGTCCTCCACCTCCTCCGTCCTGTAGAACCGTCGTCGACACGAGACTAAGCGTGTTAAACTAGGTTGTTATCCCCGTGGAAATATCACTTGTGGATGCCTGGTTGAGACAAGAGCAATCCAGGCTGGCCTATCAAACCTACAGTAAATGGTTAATTAATTCACGCACAGAGTTCTCCTGCGACACCCGTCTACCGTGACCGTGATCGACACGAGACTAAGTGTGTTAACCTAGGTTGTTATCTCGTGGAAAATATCACGTGTGGAAGCCTGGTTGCGACAAAAGCAATCCAGGCTGGTCTATGCACCTAATGGTTAATTCAAGTCACGCTTACCAGTTCTACTTGCGACAACCGTCCACAGTGACTGTCAGTGACGCGAGACTATGTGTGGTAACCAAAAGTTTTTTGTTGTTATGGCCGTGGGAAGAAGTTCTTGTGATGAAGCCTGGTTGCAACAAAAAGCAATCCAGGCTGGCAGTAAATGTATCACTTGAAGAATTAAGGCTCTGTTAAGTTATACCCATAGTAGAGTAATCACATGTGTCCCAAGTTAAAATTCTCTTTTAGAAGATTAATTTTATTACAGCGTGAACGTGAGTGAATCATATATCCATGCAAATTGTAAATCATTGTATGGAAGCTTGACAAATAAATGTAAGTGCAATTATCTGCCCGTATCTGTGATCCTATCTTATTATTACTAAAGGTAATGACTGATTGGTTATGACAAAGTATAACCAGTAACTTAGATAGATGTTGAAAATTAAATGAATCCATTAAATCATCATTTATCAAGTATAAATCATGGAATGTCGAGTGGTGGAGTGAACTTCTACGTAGATACGCCATAATCTCCTTTAAGTAATCAGTGTGAAGGTATCAAATTCTACGGTAAGAAATAAGAAATACGACATATTATTATCTTTATATAATATAATCCACTCCTAAAGCCACCGAACCACCCAAAACCATGACAACGAAAAAGGAGGATTTCTTGGTATAGGTTTTTTTGGAT
>NW_024733231.1:9016232-9028732 GCF_018991925.1 Homarus americanus
GGGGAAGAATTCAAAATGTCGATGCGAGGCAACTTCACTCGCTGAGTGTTCACAACCTCTGGTGGGATGGGCCCAAGTGCAAGATGTTCTCGCCAGACTCCTTGAACTGATCTCCCGAACAGAAGCAGCAGCCCAGAAGTTATGTTACATAGCTTGGATGAGATGTCATTGTCCTTCTCTCTCCTCCGTTCATTGCTCCTGCCTCAGAGACGAGCTTCACCCCTCTCCGACAACTGCTGCAGATATTGACTATGAGGCTGCAGTCACTGAATGCCCGCATAGATCTGCGCTCAACTAATTTAACACAAGATAGGATAAAAACTACTTATGTATTAGGATATTTAATAATGAGTGCAAATAAATGGCGGCGAGGTGTGGCTATTGGGGGGCTGGGCCACTGTAAAAAAAAAAAAAAAAAAAAAGTAGCAGTAGTAGTAGTAGTAGTAGTAGTAGTAGTAGTAGTAGTATGTATTAGGATAGTTAATTTTAAGGTAATAAAATGGCGGTGAAGGTGTGGCTATTAGGAGGCCTCGTAGTAGTAGTAGTAGTAGTAGTAATTGTAGTATTCTCTTGTGTACTTCCTTCTCCACCTTCCTTTCGTCTTCCCTTCTCCTCTCTCCTTCTCCCCATCTCCTTATCTTCCCATTCCCTTGTTTTCTTCTTCCCATCTCCTCAGCTTTCCTTCCCTACCTCCTTCCCACCTCCCCCCTTCCCTACCACCCCCCCCCCTCCCCCAAAGGCACTAGAGGTCACCCTATAGTCTGCCCCGAGGTAGAGGCAGGTGGTGAACTAACACCTGGCCTACCAGCATCCCCTCTCTCTCTCTCTCCCTCTCTCCTTTCTCCTCATTGTTTCTCCTCCCCTCTCCCACCTCTCTCCTTAATTTTCTCCCCTCTCCACCTCTTTCCCCTCACCCCCCCCAACATCTCTCCCCACTTGACTATCTCCTTCTCTCCCTCACTACATAAAGTACATAAAATCAACACAATTCAACTTTTCCTTTCCCCACATTTCTTCATTCTCTCAATTTTCATTTCATTTCCTTCTCATTTATAACCCCCTCCTTCCCTCACCCCCCTCCCTCCCTCCTCTCACCCCTTCTCACCCCCCTAAGGAACTCCCATCTCAATGCCTCTTTCCTAGGGGTATAAATTCTGTGATATGAGGCAGTAAGAGGCAGGGATCCACACTATTGACAGCGGGAGACCCAAGGAGGCCAAGTCTGAAGCACCTACCCCAATGCACGCCTCAGATCTCTTTACTGATATAGAACAAGAAGGATCGAATCGTCTTTTTTTTTTCATAAGAGGGACAAAGAAAGGTTCCGATCGCATTGTGTGTGTTGTGTCCATCCGGTGGTATAGGTGGATGGTGTTGGAATCTCTTCTTGTTGTTTTTGCTGTAAGTTATAGGATCGAATCGGGGTTTTTTTTCATAAGAGGGACAAAGAAAGGTTCCGATCGCATTGTGTGTCCAATCGGTAGTAGAGGTGGATGGTGTTGGAGTTTCTTGTTGTTGTAGGTTATAGGATCCAATCGTCTTTGAACACTAAGTAAGATTAAATAAAGGGATCCAATCGGTAATATACATGTGTTGATATTACAATCCTCTCCAATCCTCACAGTATTAAACAACATCACCAATCGCCTATTTTTGCTATGAATACCAAAAAAGGAAGATTAAATCGTCTATAAAAACAAAATAGCATCAAACAATAGGATCAGAACTTCATCTAATCCTTTATTATTACTTTAAATAGATAGAATAAACTTTACATCGTCTATACACACAAACAGACATCAAACAAAAGAAGATCAGATTGCGCGGGAGTCTCACTGTTGGTATTAAGCGCCCAGTACAATCTCTAATGCCGTCTTGGCTAATGAAAGGTTTGAATCCTCTATAAACACCAAGTAGGATCAGACAAAAGGATCAGATACCTTGTGAGACCATGAGCCGCTATCAGAAGTTCATACAATCCTATATAGGGCATTGAGAGAAGGTTCCAATCGTATATAAACACAAAGGAGCATTGAACAAAGGGGATTAAGGGTTTAAGGGATTAGATCATGTTAGTCTATCTGGCAGGAAGGATATTAGTCATAGATTTATCGACAATCATTTGTTTTTGTGTTTGGTACGATAGAAGGGGGTTCGAATCCTCTTTGAACCCCGATTAGAACCCATTATAGGGGTTCTGATCGTTCTTGTCTCTCTGAAGGGAAATAAAGATTATAACAATATCTAATTTTTTTGTGGATAATAAAGAACGATTCGAATATATTTATAAACCCCCCAAAAATCTCAAAGGGGATCTAAGTCTCTTTAAAACCAAAAGAAACATAAAACATAAGATTCGATTCTCCTTAAACCCTAAAATAATCATTAAAATGTTTTCTATTGTAATTAAACCTTAAAAATAAGACCTTAAAACAAGTATAAACTTATTAAACATCCGAATAAAATTGAAAAGGGTTCGAATCTATTCAAAACACCATAACGAAACCTCTAGGGGTTCGAATCGCCTCTTAAGCCGCGTGAAGCTTCGACAAAGAGGATCAGATCTGATTGGGAAGAGCCATCTTTCGGCCGCTAGTGTGATTAGACAGGATTCCAATCACATATCATTCGAATCCTTTAGCATCGATTAGGATTTGGTGTCCGAATGTGAAAGTAAAGCATTGGATCACCTGAAGATTAGACCACCTCAGCTTATTTCACTTGATGGGATTAGGTTAGATTAGGTAAGGCTAGATTAGGTTAGGTTAGGTTAGGTGGTTACTCTTCACCTGATCCAAACTTTTAAAATAAAGTCGATTTACTCATAAATAAATCAATCAATAAATAAAAACTTTCAGCAATAAAAAAAATAAAAAAATAAATCACCAAAATTAACTAAGTTTCCCCTTAAAACAAAATTTCAACAAAAAACGAAGGTAATATTTCAGTCAATAGAAAATGATTATAGCAAGACGAATCAAGTATCACTCAAAACATCTTCGAGGTCGAACTCCATGCAGGTGATTACAGCTTCCAGAGAGGCTGCTAACGACCGGAAATGGTGGTGATGGTGGTTGGGGATAGTGGTGATGCTGGTAGTCCACCCATCTGTCTGTCTGTCTGTCTATTTGCAGCTGTTGTGTGAATGTCGTCCTTCACCCCCTTCCCTCCCTCCCTCCCTCCTCCCTCTCTCTCTCCCTCCCTCCCTTCTCCCTCCCCCCTTCCCTCCCTCTTCTTCCTTTACTACTACTACTACTACTACTACTACTACTACTACTACTACCATCACTTTTACCTTTACCCAAACTATACACCAACAGTAGCCCCCATCAACAGAACCAACACTAGCCCCCATCAACAGTACACCAACAGTAGCCCCCATCAACAGGTCACACCAACAGTAGCCCCATCAACAGGTACACCAACAGTAGCCACCATCAACAGGTACACCAACAGTAGCCCCCATCAACAGGTACACCAGTAGCCCCCATCAACAGGTACACCAACAGTAGCCCCCATCAACAGGTACACCAACAGTAACCCCCATCAACAGGTACACCAACAGTAGCCCCCATCAACAGGTACACCAACAGTAGCCCCCCATCAACAGGTACACCAACAGTAGCCCCATCAACAGGTACACCAACAGTAGCCCCCATCAACAGGTACACCAACAGTAGCCCCCATCAACAGGTACCAACAGTAGCCCCCATCAACAGGTACACCAACAGTAGCCCCCACTCAACAGGTACACCAATAGCCCCCCATCAACAGGTACACCAACAGTAGCCCCACTCAACAGGTACACCAACAGTAGCCCCCATCAACAGGTACACCAACAGTAGCCCCCATCAACAGGTACACCAACAGTAGCCCCCATCAACAGGTACACCAACAGTAGCCCCATCAACAGGTGCACCAACAGTAGCCCCCATCAACAGGTACACCAACAGTAGCCCCCATCAACAGGTACCCAACAGTAGCCCCCATCAACAGGTACACCAACAGTAGCCCCCATCAACAGGTACACCAACAGAAGCCCCATCAACAGGTACACCAACAAGCCCCCATCAACAGGTACACCAACAGTAGCCCCATCAACGGTACACCAACAGTAGCCCCCATCAACAGGTACCAACAGTAGCCCCCATCAACAGGTACACCAACAGTAGCCCCCATCAACAGGTACACCAACAGAAGCCCCACTCAACCCAGCAACAGTAAATACAAATAACAGTAGTCCTTAACAGTAAAATATACACAAAGGCAGCAAACACGATAGCAACAGTAGCTTTATAAAGTAGCCCCCCAGCAATAGAAGCCCACAAAGTAGCCACCAACAACAGGAACAGTAAAAGTATGATCCTAGCAAGACAACGGTAGTAATAACAGCAAGCAACGGAAAAACGGTGCAGCTGTTTGTCTCCTCCAGATGACCTACTTCTGGTGTCTACTGTTGGGGGCTGGGGGTGGGGGCGGAATGGGGGCTTCAGAAAATAAGTTGTCACACCTGCTGCCTCCCCCTCCGTCCACCTCCCCCTCCCCTCTCTCTCTCTCTCTCTCTTCTCTCTCTCTCTCTCTGTTCATGTTATTTCAAAGTACATAAGTGTCAATGAAGTTAATGAATAAATATTTAACACACACACACACACACATACACACACACACACACACATGCACGAGGGGAGAGAAAGACGTATAAAGATAGATAGATAAATAGAGAGAGAGAGAGAGAGAGAGAGAGAGAGAGAGATTCATAACAGGAAATAAATAAGAAGTTCTCACAAGTGTTACAAAATAAATAATTCAGAAATAACAACAAGAACAGGTTACAGCAGCTGACTTGTTGTTACAGCGATAACCTTGGCAACACCTGCTGTAATGCCATTGGCTGTAACATTCGCTGTGACGTCATTGGCTGTAATACCTGCTGTACTTTGACTTATGCCTTGTGTACAGTTACTACTACTACTACTACTACTACTACTACTAATTTAGTGTTATTATATGTTGAAACACAATCAACAACAACAACAGTAATAATAATAATAATAATAATAATAATAATAATAATAATAATAATAATAATAATAATAATAACAATAAAAATAATACACAACAACAACAGCAACAACAACAACAGTAACAACAACAACAACAACAACAACAATAATAACAACAGTAATAATAACCTCACCAAATAATTACCCCCCATAACACTAATGAACACTCCTGGCGTCCACTAAAACTCACCTGTGTAGTAACGGGTCTGGCCAAGCTAATTAAGCCCCGACCCTACCTGTGTGTGGAGAGGAGGAGGAGGAGGTAGGAGGGAGGAAAGGGAGGGATAAGAGGCTACTACCTAATAACCCTTATACCCCATCGTCATAAAGGAGGTAATTGCTTCACCTAAGACGTTGGCAATACATCTACTACCTCTGCTGCGACTTCTTTAGGTAACACCAGATGACCAATAGTAGGAGGAGGAGACAGGAGCCAGGTGGAAGAGTGGGAAGGGCAGGTGGAGAGGGTGAGGTGAGGTAGGGGGTGGGGGAGGGTTAGAGGTGAGGAAGGCAGTGAGATGAAGTGATGAGGCAGGGGGGAGGAGGAGGGGGTTAGGTGAGCAAGGTACTGGTGAGGAAAGTTTTGAAGGTGTTGTGTGTGTGTGTGTGTGTGTGTGTGTGTGTGTGTGTGTGTGTGTGTGTGTGTGTGTGTGTGTGTGTGTCTGTCTGTCTTCTAATCCAAAGCTTTAAGCATGACAAACTACTAACATCAATAACAACTATTACAACTACCACAATTCACAACAACCATCTCCACCACAATCACAGACACACCATATAACCATTCAACCACAATCAACAACTACCATAATAACAACAACAACAAGTACAATTATCAACCAACCAACCACAACCAGTAAACACTCAACCAACCAATAAGAACCACAAGATGAAAACAAACTGAACACAACCATAATAACAACCACAAGAACCAATAACCAACCAAGAAAAAGGTGAAGACAGAAACCACACCACAATCAACCAACCACAACAACCAACCAACCACAACAACCAAGATATAAAAAGATGAAAACAGACAACCAGACACAATGGCAGACAATTAAGAGAGGTTAGCATCACCTGGCGTTACCTGAGATCAAATCACCACCTGAGCATCTGAGCGTCTCTTGAGGAAGTGGATCAACCAATAGCGGGGCTTGGCTAGGACGGCAGGTGTTGGTAACGAAGGATGTCCAGAGGCTGAGGACACCGAGGTGGGAGGGCAGGAGGTGAGGTGAGGAGGTGAGGAGGTGAGGAGGGTGAGGTGAGGAGGTGAGGAGGTGAGAGGTGAGGGTGAGGTGGAGAGGGTGAGGAGGGGTGAGGAGGGGTGAGGAGGGTGAGAGGGGGTGGGAGGTGAGGAGGGGTGAGGAGGGTGAGGAGGGTGAAAGGGGAGGAGGTGGGAGGCTGGGTTGGGTAGATGGGAGGAGGGGTGAGTAGGAGATGGGGTGAGGAGAAATCTGAGTAGGCAGGTGGGGTGTTGAGAGGCACAAAATAGATGCAAAAACATAACTATTAATAAGATTGAGTAAATTTTGTCTCTCTGGGTAGATCAAACACCACAACGTCACAACAACACAACGTCACAACACCACAACGTCACAACACCACAACGTCACAACACCACAACGTCACAAACACCACAACGTCACAAACACCACAACGTCACAACACCACAACGTCACAACACCACAACGTCACAAACACCACAACGTCACAACACCACAACGTCCACCACAACGTCCAACACACAACGTCCACAACACCACAACGTACAACACCACAACGTCACCAACACCACAACGTCCAAAACCACAAAGTCACACCACAACGTCACAACACCACAACGTCACAAACACCACAACGTCACAACAACACAACGTCACAACACCACAACGTCACAACACCACAACGTCACAAACACCACAACGTCACAACACCACAACGTCACAACACCACAATCACAAACACCACAACGTCACAACACCAACGCAACACCACAACGTCACAACACCACAACGTCACAACACCACAACGTCACAAACACCACAACGTCACAAACACCACAACAAACACCACAACGTCACAACACCACAACGTCACACCACAACGTCACAAAAACCACAACGTCACAACACCACAACGTCACAACACCACAACGTCACAAACACCACAACGTCACAACACCACAACGTCACAACACCACAACGTCATACCACAACGTCACAAACACCACAACGTCACAACACCACAACGTCACAAACACCACAACGTCACAACACCCGTCACACCACAACGTCCAAACCCACAACGTCACAACACCACAACGTCACAAACACCACAACGTCACCAACACCACAACGTCACCACACCAACACCACAACGTCCCAACACCACAACGTCACAACACCACAACGTCCACAACACAACGTCACCACACAACGTCACAAACACCACAACGTCACAACACCACAACGTCACAAACACCACAACGTCACAAACACCACAACGTCACAACACCACAACGTCACCAACACCACAACGTCCCACAACGCACAAACACCACAACGTCACAACCACCCAAACACCGTCACAAACACCCACACACAACACCACAACGTCACACCACAACGTCACAACACCACAACGTCCAACACCACAACGTCACAAACACCACAACGTCACAACCACCCTCCCACAACGTCCACACCACAACCCGCACAAACCACGTCACACACCAACACCACAACGTCACCCACAACGTCACAAAACCACAACGTCACAAACACCACAACGTCACAACACCACAACGTCACAAACCACAACGTCACAAACACCACAACGTCAACACACGCCAAACACCACAACGTCACAAATACAACGTCACAAACACCACAACGTCACAAACACCACAACGTCACAACACACAACGTCCAAACACCACAACGTCACAAACACCACAACGTCACCAACACCACAACGTCACAAACACCACAACGTCACAACACAACGTCACAACACACCTCACAACACCACCAACACCACAACGTCAGCGTCACAACACCACAAAGCCCTCAATAACACCTTTATCTGAGGCGTCAAAATTACCCCATAAAAGGTTACTGACAGTATTACAGGAGAACAAAAACACCTTCTGACTGACCCACACCTGAGAGCCTTATGTGGTGGTGGTAGTGGTGGTAGTGGTGGTAGTTGATAGTGGTCTCTCTCTCTCTCTCTCTCTCTCTCTCTCTCTCTCTCTCTCTCTCTCTCTCTCTCTCTCTCTCTCTCTCTCTACCCACTCAGAGACACTCCTAACTGTCAGGCCCGCACGATGTAAGAGGTGAAGAGGAGGAGGAGGAGGGGGTGGGTGGAGCAGGTGGTGAGAGACAGTGAGGCAGAGTGGTGAGGAGGTCTCCAGGTCCGCAAGTAAAAAAAAAAAAAGAAAAAGGAAAAACTCGAAGATATTTTCCTCGACCACTTGTTCCCTCTCTCTCTCTCTCTCTCTCTCTCTCTCTCTCTCTCTCTCTCCCTCTCTCTCTCAAGCCATCTACAATACAACAGTTAATTAAGGAAAACAATTTGAAACATAGTGGAAATAACAAAAAATACGGATCACCTAGATTAGTCACCCTTAATTACACCTCATGATTAACCACGGTGACGTTACCTGGTGGGTGGGTTGGGTTAGACACCACCTCACACCTCCTCCCTTCACCTCCTCCACACCTACCTCCTCCCACCACACCCCCCTCCTCCCACACCCCCTCACCTCCCCCACACCCCCTCACCTCCCACCTCCTCCCCACACCCCTCACCTCCCCCTCCCACACATCCCCACCCCTCACCTCCCCCACATCCCACCCCTCACCTCCCACCCCCACCCCCTCCCACACCTCACCTCCCACCCCTCACCTCCCACACACCCCCTCACCTCCCACACACACACCCCCCCCCTCACCTCCCACACACCCTCCCCTCCCCACACACCTTCCATCCTCCCACACACCCCCTCACCTCCCCACACCCCCTCACCTCCCCCACCCTCTCCCCACCCCCTCACCTCCCCCCCCTCCTCCCCACCCCCTCCTCCCCACACCCCCCACCCTCACCTCCCCACCCCCTCTCCCCCTCCCACCTCCCACAACCCCCACCTTCATCTCCCCACCCCCTCACCTCCCACCCCACACCCCCTCCTCCCACCCCCTCACCTCCCCACACCCCTCCCCACCCCCTCACCCCCCCCCTCCTCCCCACACACCCCCTCACCTCCCCACCTACCTCCCCCCCCCCCCCCTCACCTCCCACACACACCCTCACCTCCACACACCTCAACATCTTCTTCCACACACACCCCCTCACCTCCCCACCCATCCTCCCCACCCCTCCTCCCACACCCCCTCACCTCCCCCCTCCCTCCCACAACCCCTCCCCTACCACCCCCTCCCCCTCACCTCCCACACCCCTCCCACACACCCCCTCCTCCCCCCCCCCCCCTCATCCCCACCCCCTCACCTCCCCCCACACCCCACCCTCCCCCCCCCTCTCCCCCCCCCCATCCCCTCCCCACCCCACCCTCACCTCCCACACCCCCACCTCCCACCACCCCCCCCCCCCTCCCACCCCACCCCTCACCTCCCACACCCCCCTCCACCTCCCCCTCCCCCCACCCCTCACCTCCCCCACCCCTTCACCCCACACACACCCCTCACCTCCCCACACCCCTCACCTCCCACACCTCCACACACCCCCCACCCTCACCTCCCCCCCCACCCCTCCCCACACCCTCACCTCCCACACCCCCTCACCTCCCCACACCCTCACCTCCCCACACACCTCCCCTCTCCCACACACCCCTCCTCCCCACACACACCCACCCCTCACCTCCCCCATACCTCAACATCATCTTCTCACCCAAAAACGTCTCAAACAGGTTATCCCATGACCTTAAGATCACCAATTCCATAGACAGACCACGGGACCTGGGATACCTCATGACTGTCTCCTGGTTCCCTCAATGGGGAGTCATCTAAGATTTACATAATGACACAACAATGACGGACAAGAGATGTTGGGATTCTCTCAGCATCCGCATTATGGCCTTGTGTCTGTTGTCTGTTGGTGGTGAGGGTTGGGGTTTTCTCTCTCTCTCTCTCTCTCTCTCTCTCTCTCTCTCTCTCTCTCTCTCTCTCTCTCTCAGCAGCGCCTCCTGGCACCACTATCCAGGTGTTCTTGCAGGTAACACAGGAAATAAGGTGTATGTGGGAGTGGGTGTGTAGCGGGATGCAGGTGATACACACACACACACACACACACACACACACACACACACACACACACACATCTACTACAACCACCACTACCACCATCACTTGCTGTATGATTACATTAGAGTGAAGGGGATACGAACCCTTTATCAACAATCTAAAGAAAATCTAATCCTCTTCTCATGGGGTTCGTTAGTGTCCAATCCTTTCTGGCTCTTATCATCATAGCAATAATAGTGGATGAAAGGGGATTAGAATCTCTTAAAAGTCTATTGTATATCCCAGTGGACAAGAGGAGAATCGAGTCCCTTAAGTATATTGTTTTTCTAAGTGTATCAGAGGTGATTTTGAACTCCTTACGTCTATTGTGTTTCCACGTGCGTCAGATAGGATTCGATCTCTTGCAAGTGACAGTCAGGCTTCAACAAGGATTCAAACCCTACAAGGTAAACACACAGGATCCTTTTGGGCTATAAAACTCCACTAAGAGAATTCCAACCCTTTAGAATCAACTCCCAGGTGTCGTTTGGTCAATTCTATTAACACCAAAGAGGATTCGAACCCCTTATATACTAGAGAAGAGAAGAGAATCCCACAACCAGGTGTTTAATCCCCTGTGGGTCGACTTGTGCTGTTGTCTATCACCTTCCTTATACAGTCATGCCGGGTATAAACAAGATAAGGCGCTTGATCACTGTCTCCCTGAGGGGGTGGGACTGGGTGGGGGACGGGGTGGAACGGGGTGGAACTGGGTGGGTCCGTGAGGATAGATAGATAGGTAGATAGATGAGTGAGAGAAGAGAGAGATGAGGTGAGAGAGGATGAGTAAGAGGGTGAGGAGGTAGGTGAGAGGGAGAGAGAGACACGTAGAGAGAGATATAGAAAGATGAAAAGGTAGAGAAAGAAATAACAGAAAAAATATTGAAAGAGATAGAGACAAAGAGACATACGGAGAAATGAGAGAGAGAATAACAGTGAGAATAAGAAAGATACAGTACCACCATTACCACCATTACCACCATCACTACCACCACCTGGCACCGCTGTCATGCACCACTACCACCACCTAACACCACTACCATGCACCACTATCATCACCTAGCACCAATGTCATGCATTACCACCATCACCACCACAACTGTCATGCATTACCACCACCACCTGGCAATACTGTCATGCACCACTACCACTACTACCAGTACCACCACTGTCATGCACCAATGCCCACAACGACACCATTAACTTCAACAGTGAAAGTTAACCTTGGTAACATTTTGCCATTGTTAACAGGTGAGCTACAGGTGAGCGGCCTCCACTGTATGCTAATGACATGGTAATTAAGCCCATCAGGTGTCACAAGTATACTCAGGTGTCACACGTATACCCAAAAGGTGCGGTGGCTGAGTGGATATAGCAGTCGTCTCCTGTCCTATATGTCCATTGGTTCGCACCCAGGGTACCCCAATCCACCTTGTCGCGAACTGGTTCCGAAATATGTAGTGAGTGGAGAGAGAGAGAGAGAGAGAGAGAGAGAGAGAGAGAGAGAGAGAGAGAGAGAGTTAAGGTACAGGGAGAGAGAGACAGTGACAGATAAGACAGAAAGACAGATACAGAGACAAAGATAAAACTGAAACAGACAGAGACAGACAGACAGACAGAAATAAGACAGAAGAGAAAAACAGGTGAGACGGAACATTTCACACACAGATAGACAGACAGACACACAAGACGGGAGACAGAAGAAGAAGAGCTGTCAAGATAAGGCTCCGTCATGCAACTTGTGGACTTGAACATGCGTGACCGTCATGAGCTCAGGGTAACCGAGCAATCATTGTATACGTGCCTGACCAGAGTAGTCGACGGTGAGCGATGAGGCCAAGCATGGTCGAGTGATTTGCTGAGGTTACCTGGCGAGAATAGTCGATTTGGGTGAGGTTACCTGGCAAGAATAGTCGATTTTGTTGAGGTTACCTGGCAAGAAGAGTCGACTTTGTTTACATAACGGCAAGAAGAGCCCCGACTTTGTTTACATACATGGCAAGAACAGTCGATTTTGCTGAGATTACCTGGCAAGAATAGTCGATTTTTGCTGAGATTACCTGGCAAGAATAGTCGACTTTGTTTACATACAGTACATGGCAAGAATAGTCGACTTTGTTTACATACATGGCAA
>NW_024733231.1:9031232-9051232 GCF_018991925.1 Homarus americanus
CGGATTCACAGAGGTTCGTAAGTCGGGTTTGCTTCGTTCGGATTCACAGAGGTTCGTAAGTCGGGTTTGCTTCGTTCGGTTTCACAGAGGTTCGTAAGTCGGGTTTGCTTTGTTCGGATTCACAAAGGCTCGCAAGTTGGATTTGCTTCGTTCGGATTCACAAAGGTTCGTAAGTCGGGTTTGCTTCGTTCGGATTCACAGAGGTTCGTAAATCGGGTTTGCTTTGTTCGGATTCACAAAGGCTCGCAAGTTGGATTTGCTTCGATCGGATTAACAGAGGTTCGTAAGTCGGATTTGCTTAGTTCGGATTCACAAAGGTTCGTAAGTCGGGTTTGGATTGATGGATAGTTGGATATTGTGCATGGATGAGTGTGTGTGTGTGTGTGTGTCTCTTTCCCTCTCACAATCTATCTATCTATCTATCTATCTATCTATCTATCTTATCAAGTTCCATTCTACTTGTCTTAGACCTGACTTAACCCAGCAGAATCACGTCTAACACCCCACAGTTCAAACCCATAGCTCCTCCGACCCATCTGGTAGTGAATATACCTTCCGAACCCACAAAAAACCCATGCCTCTAAGATGAACACCCTCCCCCCCTCACCCCAAACCCACGACCCTCTCCTCTCACCCCCATACTACCACGGTCCCCTCCTACATCATCGCCCCCAACACCCCACCCTCACCCCATCACCCCCCTCCTCCTCACCCCATTTTCCCCTCCTCTGACCCATCCTAACCCCCATCAACCTTCTCCACTGACTCACCCACACCCCCATCCCACCCAACACACCTGCTGTTGGTGAGGGTGGGTAGGGTGGGGGGGTGGGGTGGAAGAATAATTATCATGTTTTGTCCGCGTAATGACAAAATGGGGGTCATGGGTTGGGCATGGGCATAAGGGCAGGTGTGGGCAGTCTGTTTTTTCCCCAATGGATTTCGTACTTAATTTATTTTGATTCGTCGGAAGATTTTGTTCATTATTTAATTTCCTCGTTTGTTTTATTTTTAGGGGAAACTTAGATATTTTGTTTTCATTAATGTTCGTTTATTTGTCATTTAATTTGGTTCTTGTGATTGTGAAGGATAGATGGTATTATTTAGTGGTTCTTGAGTCCATTTTCCCAGTAGGTTTCATTCACCATCTCTCGCATTCGGTCTTAGTGTTTTTTTATTAAGCTGTGTACATTTTCTATTCCAGGTGTGACTCAGGTAGAACGTCACTTCTTTACTGTAAATCTTTATAAATCACGCCCTGTGTGAATAGAAGGATAGTTTTAAACATCTGGGTGGATAGGTAATGTTATCTAGAGGTTGGATAGGAGTGGATAACGCCAGAATCAGGGACGGAGAGGCAGAGGGATGGAATCAGGATGTGGAATTCAGCGGACGGGCGGATAGGCAGCGAGCGCAGGTAAACAGAGTGAAGCCAGAGCAGGTGTCGGGCAAAGATGACCGTGTGGCCCTTTATTGTGGCCAGACAGGTGGGCCACGCTGTGATAACGGCCACGCCAGGGCAGAAGGGCACGAGGAGGAGGAGGGGCAGGGTTTAGTGGGCAGGGGAAGGGGGAGTAGTAGGAAGGGGTAGAGAGGAGGGGCAGGGAGGAGGGGCAAGGAGGAGGGGCCAGGAGGGACAGAAGTTAGGCAGCAGGTGTGAGAGAGAGTGTGTGGTAGGAGGGAAGGAGGCGAGGGCAAGGATGGAATAGGTAATGGGCAGGAGAGCAAGGAGGGGCAAGGAAGGCTGAGAAGAGATGGGAGGTGGGTGAGGGAGGGACAGAGGAAGGCTAGGAAGGCTGAGGGAAGGGTAGGAAAGACAGTGATGGGATGGGTTAAGGAGGTTGGGATAGATATATTACTAAGGCAGACATAAGAAAGAGGCAAAGAAAAGTGGAACAGAAGTGGATAGATGATGATGATGAGAGAGAGAGAGAGAGAGAGTACAGTACCAAGGACTTCTACAGTACCTATGCTAACCAGTAGGATTCCCTCCCTTCCCCCTCTCTCCCTCCTTCCTTCTCTCCCTCCCTCCCTCCTTCCTTCCCTCCTTCCTTCCCTCCTTCCCTCCCGCCTCCATCTAACCTTATAAGGAAAACTATTTGAACAGCTGCTGCCCGCTGCCTTTCTCTCTCCTCCTCCTCCTCCCTCCTCCTCCTCTCCCCTCCTCCCCACACTCATCTCCTTGCGTTCTTCTGACCGGAAATGATAATGACGGTGGATGCTTCTCTCTCTCTCTCTCTCTCTCTCTCTCTCTCTCTCTCTCTCTCATTAACGATGGCCTTTACTCTCCTCTCACTTTACACCCTCCATCATCACCATTAATTTCCACCTTACTGATTTCGTTATTGTCTACCGTCTCATCCTCTCATCCCACCCTTACTCTATTCCCCAATTTTCCCAATTTTCCCCAATTTTGACTATTACCCCACTTAACTTTCCCCAATTTTAAGGGGTTTTTTCGAATTTTTGTATTTTTTCCCATTTTTTTAGGTATTCCAATTTGTTTTTCCCTAATGCCCTTATATTTCGATACATACATACATACATACATACATACATACATACATACATACATACATACATTCATACATACATACATACATACATACATACATACATATTAATATATATTTCACCCTTTAAATTAATACACCTCCCGACATACTATTACCCCGTTAACCTAATATATTTCACAAGGTAATTAACCCCTTAAGTAATATATTTCACATAACTAATCATACCTTTAAAATCAATATATTTCATTAGGTAATATATCGTGTCCTTAAATCAATATTAATTACTTTCTACTTCGTTACAAGCGCTATGGTTTTTTCCAGTACAAAACACTAAATAACTTTATACCGTGTAGGTCAATTAGGTTCCTTAATCACTCTTATGGTAGTTAAGGATAATTACCTTCTGAAAATCTCTCTCTGATTTCTCGCTCCTAATTACTATAATAAGAAATGTAATTTGTGTAAAGATATTTTATATTTTCTAAGGTAATTGTATTTGTTGTCTTATTATTTTGTTAATTGTTATTTTAGGATTTTAGTGACGAAATAATAATAACAATAATAAGAACAACAACAACAACAACAACTACAAAAACATCAAGAACCACCACCACCACCACAACAACAACAACATCCAAGATTTACCAACAAATACTATTAATAAACTCATAACTTCACCTCAACACCATTTTCACTTAACCTCACTACGGTTAAGCTTACATAACCAGACAAATATGGCGGCATTATGAAACAGAGACTCGAGGCAAGAAAAAAAATAATATATTTCCTGCTCTGTCCATCTTGAAGACGCGGTTGTCGTGTTTGGAATTTTTGCAGATGGTAACTCGTGGTTGCGTCATATTGCCCATAGAAGGTGTGGTGATGGTGGTGGTAGGTGGTGGTTGGTGGTAGTGGGAGTTGTGGTATAGGTGGGATTGTGGTTGAGTAATTCGTATGGTGGTTGGTCGATTGTAGTAATAGTAATAGTAGTTGTAGTGACAATGATATCCAGTAACAATGGTGTTGGTAACATTGGTATTATCCAATGTACCCACCTGATGTTCACAGCTGGTAGGGAGAGGGTAGGAGGGAGGGGCACCACCTGACAAATGAACCAGTCAGAAGAACCAGCTGTGCCCAGGTGGCGTACACATGACTTAATTCACCATCTGTTTATCTGTCACCCACCACCTGTTGCCTCAGAACTAACATATATGTCTTAGTCAGTTTGTTAAGTTATTTTATAGTAGTTAAGGTAGTTAGGTAAGTTAGGTTATTTTAGGTTCGTATCCCCATAGTCTGTTAGTCGCTGTGTAAACACTTATAAAATATACCCATAGCATATGAGTAAAAGTATAAAAATATATAAAAACTATATTATTGTAAGGTATTATATATAAAAATAAGCGAAGATTAAACTGTTGGTAAATAATGAGAAAAGTGATCACTGGCATCATGAAACAACATGTGTATACAAATTCGCTATTTATAAGGAAATTTAAGTAAAACTAATAATGTACATATCGTAAAAAAAATCTATAAATTTAGTGATAATTGATATATAAGTAAAAGAAATTTGGTGAATTTTCGATTTTGCACCGGTATTTCTCTCACTGTTATTAATATGTTTTTCGTAATATTTAGACAATTCTAAGACCTTTTTCTTCTGTGATATTTCCGCCGGAACTTAAGGATAACCGAGATATTAATTTTTCAACATTATTAGATTTGGTCAGTCACAAGTGTCGCCATTTGTTGTTTGCGTCTCACAGAGAAGGTCTGACCACTCATCACGCAGTGCTCCTTATCTTCTTAAGCGTCTACAGCACATGTGGGGGGTTCTTGTTGGCTATAGCGATAGGAGACTTATAATTGGGCAAGAATTTTTTTGTCTTAGCCAATGAACAATACGTGGGTACGCCAGGAGCAGAGATTGATTTTTCAGTACCAGAATAACCAGAGTTGGTTGAACAGGTGGAAAGAGCTGTGCCGACATTGTGATAGAGATTATTTTAAGTCAATTGCAGAGTTTCATCAGAAAAATGGTCAGGTTAGGTTTGGTTTAGTTGTTTCTTCTATTTATGTGATTTATTCGAAAAAAATTCACTTTCGTTAAGATTGATGGGTAGGGTGGGGAGGGGGGATCTCAAAAACTATTGATTTCCAACTGAAATGAATATCAAATTCGTTCGAAACTCATCAAATAACATAGGAAAAACACATTTTTAATATCCAAACAAAGACCGGTGCATTAGTGAAAATTTACCCCAAAATACGGGAAATAATAAAAAAAAAGCTAACAAAAATAAATTATTCTACATCACAGTGACAACATTTCGTTCACTTGCTCACACTTCCGTCCGTTCTTAAACACCTAAATACACTCTTTTAACACTAACCTTAAAAATACTTGGGGTTCACACTGACGAGTTGAAACCTTGAGCGTCTTATTGAATCATAAATACGCTGATTTTTTTTAAACAGCCAGGCAAAAGATCAGTCACTGAATAACAACACTCGCGACATCAACCTCGGGTTGGTTGTTTACAAAATATGTAGTTGATGCTTAAGAGTTACCACGACAATGTCCAGTACTTATTTATTATCATTATTTTTTTTATTACTGATATTATTAAATTAAAAGACCCAAAATTAACCGTAAAATCTTAAGGTAATTTTGACAAGCAGAATGTTACGTTACATTAGACTTTTGTTAATAAATATAGCATTGAAATGTAGCAAACGGCCTACCGCATTCGTGGTAATTCCTTAACACTGATCATTTGTTGACAGCAACACATAACGTGATAATTTTTTTAAGAAATAATTCCATTGAACTTCATCTCACTCATATATAAATAAAAGTAAATAAATAATAACAAAATTACATAGTTACAAATGACGTACTTGCTGTTTCAGAATAAATTACGTGGTTAAAAGATATTTGGTGAATTGATTTTTTAAAAAAGAACAGATTATTATTATTTGTAGTAGTAGTAGTAGTAGTAGTAGTAGTAGTTATTTTAGTTGTTGTTATAATTGTTGTTGTTGTAAAACGAACACAGAGAGAAGTATTTCAGATATCAAAAAGAATAAATTACCTTGAAAATAACGACAAATATATGACGTTCTATAAAGAAACACTTCATTAGTTCCTTAAAAAGAAATAATTATGAAAATACAAGGATATGTACTTGGCTAGTCAGTCAGTCAGTCAGGAAGTCAGTCAGTCAGTCAAGAAAGCCCTCCATAGACCCACCCAACTCACCTAAGACAGATGGTCATCCAGGTAGGTAGCGGCACCAATCTTGTGTGACAGGTGGAGCAGGTGGTGCACGGGAGATAACCACGATACCACGACCCTCGCGCCGCGCCTACCACTTACCAGGGGTGGGTGGTAGTAGTGGTTGGTATGGGATGGTAGGTAGGCGTTAGGGGGTATGGGGGTGGGGAGGAGGGGGAGGGGGAATTAGACCTCAGACAGCATCTAGTGGTTAGGTAGTAGTAGTAGTAGTAGTAGTAGTAGTAGTAGTAGTAGTAGTAGTAGTAATTTTTTCGTCTATGGCAAAGTAAAAGTGATTCTATTTTCGCGTTCATAAACCAATTCTTTTTCCTCTCGCCAAATGTCAGAGAGGATTCTGATTGGAGGTCCAGCAAATGGGTTCTTGTGTACTTAAGATGGATTGGCTGATCAACGCGGCACCCAACCGTGGACTTACAAGGATTAGAAGATGTTGAGAGAGGATTGGTACTAGAGAGCTAATGAACGAAGCGACCCGGTCAGAAGTGCACAGGTGATTCACCAATCTGTCCTAAATACGACACCAGGTGATTCGTACGCGATTAGTACCTAAGCAGGGGTGCTATTAGGTCCCTCGGGGGATTAGAGGAGGAGGGAGATTGGAAGGGTATTCAAGCTAATCGGATTAGAATAACTGGTGTGAGAAATGTCGGGATTAGGAGTAGATGACAAAGATGATTGGGCTGGGAGGTGATTCGGATGATGCGATTAGTTAATGATGCAAAAGTCTGTTGAATGTGAAGCGGGCGAGTGAAGCGGATTGGGTAAGTGGAGGGAATAGGAGAGAATTTATCAAGTGTGTTCAGGTAATATTTTTAAGTAATAATAATAATAATAATAATAATAATAATAATAATAATAATAATAATAATAATAAGAAGATGAAGAACAAGAACAAGAACAAGAACAAGAACAAGAACAGTGAAGACAATAGTAATAATAATTTTAATAGTTCGGATAGGTTACGTTACGTTAGATCAAGTTAGATTAGATTATAGTTGCATTGCATTACGTTAAGCCCCCCAAAAATTAGGCTCAGTTTTGATGGGTTAGGTTAGGTTACCACCACCACCTGCTCCCCCATCTTGACTTACCTCACCTGCTCCCCACCTTGACTCACCTCACCTGCTCCCCACCTTGACCCACCTCACCTGCTCCCCACCTTGACTCACCTCACCTGCTCCCCACCTTGACTCACCTCACCTGCTCCCCACCTTGACTCACCTCACCTGCTCCCACCTTGACCTCACCTCACCTGCTCCCCACCTTGACTCACCTCACCTGCTCCCCACCTTGACTCACCTCACCTGCTCCCCACCTTGACTCACCTCACCTGCTCCCCACCTTGACCCACCTCACCTGCTCCCCACCTTGACTCACCTCACCTGCTTCGACGGGATTGTATGCAAATGGACCACCACCTAATTGACCCGCCTGGTACCTGGTGAGTGAGGGTCACCATTGTGCTGATGATGGTGAGTTAGTCATGTGATCTGATGGATGGTGAAGGAGAGGGAATGATAATGAGATGGAGTGATGGATGGCGTAACAGGAGGAGGGATAGGGAGAAGGAGAAGGAGTTGGTAAAGGAAAGGGTGATGGAGGTGAAGGAAAAGGGCGGAAAAGGAGGAGGGGGAAGGAAGGGGGGAGATAAAGGAGGAGGAGGAAGAGGGAGAAGGAGAGAGATGAAGGAGGAGGAAGACGACGAGAAGGAGGAAGGAGAGGAGACGGAAGAAGAGGAGGAGGAAATAAGGGGAAGGGGTAAAAGAGATGAAGGAAGAGGGAGGAAGAGGAGGAGGTAAGGTAATGTCCTTAATAAAAATAAATAAATAAATAAAAGTTGAGCAAAAGATAAACAAAGGAGAAATAAGATAAAACAGTGACAAGATAATAATAGTCATCTTACGGGTCGCAATATTTACCTGAGGTCAGAGGTCACATACACACCTGGTGGGTACAGGTAGTAATTAGCGACGCGGATTGGTTTCTCCGTCACTCACTAGACAACAGTTCAGATCTTTAGGGAGAATTTAAAGTAAAAGGTGAAATTATTTTAAGTACCTAATTAAAAACCCTAAAATTTTACTCCTAAATTAAAGTAAAATTTAAGTCCCCGAAATTAAAAATCCCTAAAATAAAAAAAAGACAAAAATTTGGTTAGAAAAGTGACCTAATCGATGCTAAGTGAACGTATGTAGTTAAGGTAAAGTCTCACTGTTAATTTTGATGCCATTTTGGGAAGATATTTGTGTAGTTTAACTAAAGTCTATCTATCTATCTATCTATCTATCTATCTATCTATCTATCTATCTATCTATCTATGTCAATTTCAATTTCAAACATCACAGTGTCTATTTTTTTTTTTACATTTTTTCAGACGATCAAAAGATACCGGCTAACACCTCGTGAACGAACCATTACGGAACGAGGAGTCTTAAGGACCAAAAATGAACAACATATCACCAGACGAAATATTATGAAACAGTTCGACATAATATCTCAACTGACCAGCGTATCGAAGTTAACTCACAAGAAGAGAGAAAGACGGAGAACCCCTCCCTATCCCCCCTCCCTCCCCCCTCTTCCCCCTCCCTCGCATCTCTCTGTGTCTCTCTCTCTCTCTGTCTGTCTGTCTGTCTCGTAATCATTCGTTCATCTTCATATATTAATACTCAGGTAGATTCCTTTTCATCCCTCACCTACCCCCACATCCCCCCCTGCCCCCTAGATGCTGGGATTCGAACCTGAGACGCCGCACTAACCAAAGCGACCGCATATCACTGAGGCCTCTACCACCCCTATTGGAGCCCCCCCTTTTCCTACCTTACAAAATGCCTCCCTAACGATACAATATAAGAGGCAGTTAATGTGGTGTCAGAGAAGCATCGTGATTCCTCTTAAGTCGGACAGGTGGCGTCAGTGAGTCTTCCTCCCTGTACAGTTCACTAAGGTCATAACTCCATGATGTTTTAGGACTACCTTCTTGGACCATCTTGACACCTGGTTGAAGGGTCATAATAGCCTTGACTAGGTAGGAGAGGCTTCTAAGTGGTGTTTGTTAAGTGGTATTGTGGTGTAGTGGCGGACAGGTGGTCATGAGGTGGGGGTGGGGAGGGGGTGTATGTGTAATGGGGAGAGGGGAGGTGTGGGGGTGGTGTAGTGTGGGGGAGAGATTGGGGTGTGGTGGGGGTGTAGTGTGGGAAGTAGAGTGTGGGAGATGAAACGGATGTGTGGTGTAGGTGTGGTAATGTGGTGGTGTGGTAGTGTGGTAGGAGGTATAAGTGTGATTCTAGATTCGATCCCCGTGCATCGTGGATCGTGTTTTAAAGTAATGGGTTAGCCAGTGCAGTTAGCGAGTTGTCCGGTCAGTCTAAGATACGAGAGGCAACCATAATCGGGTGGTGTGTGTGTGTGTATGTGTGTGTGTTAGGGGGAGGAAGTGGTGGTGGTGGTGGTGGCGTTGTGGTTTGTGGGCGAGGAATCTTTGTGATGGTGGTAGTGACGATGGTTGTTGTGGTTCTAGTGGTAATGGGGGTTGTGGTTATGGTGGTGATGGTAATGGTGATGGCGATTAGAAGCGTTAAGGTGATTAAAACTATTAACGCTAGCAATTAGGGCCGAAGTAATTTATTATTATCATTATTATCACTATTATTATTATTATTATTATTATTATTATTATTATTATTATTATTATTATTATTATTATTATTATTATTATTATTATTACCAAAAACATTTATTTCCTCGGCTGCATCAACACAACAAAGACACTCGCTTGACTCGACCACCGTCCATCGTGTATACAACTTCACATTCAGTGTTTACCAATCTATCCTGTGACTCTACACGGCTCTACGCGGCTCTATTCTCTCGTACTCTACACTCATAGAGCTAAAAAGTACTCTAAATATTCGAGCTATTAAGAAAAAATATGAGTTTATTAACCAAGTTCTCTTCGTGTCCAGGTGGTATATATAGCCTTATTGCACTGAAGGGTTAATCAACCCTATGTATAAGGGATATACAGTTGAAATTAATATCTAGGGTGAACTAAGCGCTGTTATTGGAGTTTGTTATTGGAGTAATTACAGTCGAGTCTTTCTTACAAAATTGGGTAGTTTAGTCAATGTGTTTTTATGGAGTAAAAACGAAGGAGGTGGGTGTCAGGAGGTGGGTGTCAGGAGGTGGTTGTAATGGGTGTCAGGAGGTGGTTGTAATGGGTGTCAGGAGGTGGTTGTCATGAGGTGGTTGTAATGGGTGTCATGAGGTGGTTGTAATGGGTGTCAGGAAGTGGGTGTCAGGAGCACCTTTCCCAACCACCTCCAAGAAAACAGTCAGCAACATCACCAGTATCGTCAGGAGCTGTTCACCGTCAGGAAGAAATAAACCACGAGGAGATCCACACCCACCCTCCGCCAGGCTGTAGTAGTAGTAGTAGTAGTAGTAGTAGTAGTAGTAGTAGTAGTAGAGAAGGGCTGACCACAGAGGCACGTCACCTCAAAGACAAAAGCTAGAGTTGTTTACCAAGTTGAGTGTGAGCTGCCTGGAGTAGTCCCCTGGATTGCTGTGTAAAGAAGAGAGCCACTGTAAGGACGTCTTAATCTCTGTTTGAAGAGGACGCCCCCCCCATCCGTCCCTCCTTCCATCCGCTACCGCCCCTTCCATCCCTCCGCCCCTTCCATCCCCCTCCCCTCTCCATCCGCTACCGCCCCCTCCGCCCCTCCCCCTACACACAGGAGAGACGAGTAGGATGCAGCATCTGTCCAAATCTCTCAGAGACCTCCCATCTGACCTAGAGGAGAGAAACAGAGACTGATAGATGAGAGATAGAGAGATAGGTTACATCTGGCCATCTATCTCTCAGAGGGGCACCTGTCTCTCCCTCTCCACCATCAAGATACCTGTGGTCTCTCTTGTAAATATCATGGTTTTCAATTGCCCAGGTAAAATTTTTGCCTTTTGAGACACCTGCAGGAAGTGACAGTAAATGGCTAAGACATCATTGAAAGTGACGGTAAGGATATAATAAATCTTATATCTTATTTTTCTTTATTTGGATTACGTTAGTTAGCGCTATACCCGTCTATCCTGACTGACTAACGTATGGTGTTTTCTAATCGCGAGGGAGGTTTTTCTTTCGTAAACGGGTCTATTCCGTACAGAAGTCGTTCCGTACAGAAGTCGTTCCGTACAGAAGTTGTTCCGTACAGAAGTCGTTCCGTATAGAAGTCGTTCCGTACATGAGTGTGTTCTTAAGAGCTTGACTGTCTTCTAACCTCAACTACCCTAAAAAGCTTGACTGTGTTCTAAGAAAGCTTGACTGGTCAAATAATCCGGGCCAGCCAGTGTCGATAAGCCGATAGAGACGCTCCGTCGACCTTTGTTTGTCTAGGAGGAGCGGAGGAACGTGTGAGGTATGTGAGAGAGAGAGAGAGAGAGAGAGAGAGAGAGAGAGAGAGAGAGAGAGAGACAGACAGACAGACAGACAGACAAATATACAGAGAAGCACACCGAGACAGACAGACAGATAGACAGAGAGAGAGATAAAGAGAGAGAAACGAAAGAAGAGATTAGAGTAAAGGGAATAGAGAGAAAGCAAGAACAAAGATGGAATTGAGAGAAAAATGAGACAAGATAATAAAAACACTAACAAAAACACAGATAAAAACAAAAACAAAACATCACCACAAACAAAAAACACAAGACACAAAAAATAAATTCCAAAAAATGAAAACCAAAAATAAGAATAAAATTAAATAAAAGAAACAAACCAGAAAGACAACAACAATAAACAAACTAAAAATAAAACACAATACAACAATAAGAAAAGACGAGGAAACAAAAGAGCATCAAGTGAGGGACCACCAACAAGCTCAATAGCAAAACAAATGACAAAATATTCCTTCAGTATCCATCACCTTCACCTCGAGGCAGCTCATCGTTGCTGTAAACCTTCCAACCTCTGCTGTATCTTCTCCAGGTATCCAATGGGGCACAGCACGACAGCATCACGAGGGACGGTGGACAATGACGGTACGGGCTGTCTATTGCCATGGAACAATAGCCCCTTAAACACCCTGTCTACCTCCTGTTGCGACTATCTTCTTCAGACAGCCTTGGTGGAGCCATCTTGGGGTATATTTTTATCATAGGATAAACGCCAATCGCCTCACACTTTATTAAAAAAACCATTATTTATATATTTTTAATCTAATCTTATTGAATAAAAGTCATATAAATATTAATAAAGTTATTTAATCTTATATTATATCAATGAGATTATCTATGATTTAATTTGTTATGATTTTTTTCAACGATTGTATACAAAGGACGACGTGTATACTATGATAAAAAAAATCACTCCTCTCAACTGGTGGCAGCAGTGGGATACGTCAAGTCTTTGTTGCTCTATTACGTGTATTTGTCCGATTGTGTTCACTCTGTCTGCGTGTTATTTATTATCAAGTTTGTTTTTGTGTGTTATTGGCATTATGTTAAGTGTATGTTGGGTTTTGATAGCTTTTACGACAATAAAATAGCCTTGGAATGATTCTAGATGAACACGTATTCTGATTGGATATTCTTATGAATACCTTATTTGTGATTGGTTAAGTGCTTAAAGATTTTCATGGTGAGTTGAAGGCATTGAAAATATCTCGAACATGATTGGTTAAGATCCCCAAGCACTTTTAATCTGATTGGATGAAGTTCTTAGAGGACTACACACTGGAGATAACTAACTTAATAAATAAGATGGTACTCATAAAAGAATTAGGACAAAAATACCTCCAGTGAGTCAGTCAGGTAAGAAAGTCATCATAGAGCTGTCTAACTCAGCTAAAAACACTTATCAAACAGACCGTGTGTTGTGACTACTCTCTATTTACTTATTTACGGGAGTACATATTTACACTGGGTCGTTTACAGTGTAAGTTAGACATACATGTTTTATTTACAGCCAGTATCAAGTGTTTGTGTGTGTCTTACAGGGTATCAAAAGATGTCTTGTTTGCCTCTTAAACACAGACCACCCGAATGATGCTGAACTGAACACCTGCAGTGCTTAATGACCAAGATTTTTTAGTGGTTCACCTGTGCTTGGAACAACATGGTAGGATTTGAGTTGTTAAATTGTACCTGGAACAAATTGGGAGATCTCTAAAGTGTTCAGGTGTGTTTGGAATTACTAGAACGAGGATGATTTAAGTTGTTAAGTTGTACCTGGAACAACATGGAACAAGATCATAGAATTCATCATTAGGCGAAACAATGGGACAAAAAAAAAAGATTGAAACCCTGAATCAGACAAAAATTACCCAACCTTTACCTGAAAAATGGAACAAGGCGATATAGAAGTGGCTAAACGGTTCCCCACTACCTGGAACAACCTGGTACAACCTGGTACAACCTGATACAAGAGACTGGGTACGAGGTCTTTCAATAGTTAGTACTCTAAGACCGATTTTCGCCAAAAGCTTCCTTACGGCTCATATACGTTGACCTAACCTGGCCATTCCACACACACACACACACACACACACACACATTTTTTCTGAATACCTGATTACTTGTAGGCCCATCTGTTGATAACTTCTTCTGTTGATTCTTCTGTTGTTGATGCCTTCTGTTAACCTCCCATGTGGTGTCTCTTTGTTTGGTCTCTTCTATTCTCTCGTTCTATTCATTCCTCTGTTGATACTATTCCTGTTAGCTTCGTTTCTGTTGACTATCTCTGTTATTTACTTAATTACTTAGTAACTTTAGAAGAAGAAGAAGAAGAAGAAGAAGAAGAAGAAGAAGAAGAAGAAGAAGAAGAAGAAGATGAAGAAGAAGACGAAGAAGAAGATGAAGAAGAAGTAGAAGAAGAAGAAGAAGAAGAATTTAAGAAGGAACAGGAGAGGGATGATAATAGGAAGCCGTGAGAGAGAGGCTAAAAGGTCACTATGCTTGACTGACTCCCCTTACTAGTGGTCACACCCCCTCTCTCTCTCTCTCTCTCTCTCTCTCTCTCTCTCCTTAACCTGACTCTCATTACAACCTCCTCTCACCCCCTCACCCCCTCACCTCCTCACCCTTTTATACAATTTCTCATCTAATGGGAAAACTGTCGAGGTCTGACATACCTGCCCAAATTGATTAAGGTAGAACAGGTTAGGTTAGTAGTAGTAGTAGTAGTAGTAGTAGTAGTAGTAGTAGTAGTTGTAGTAGTAGGCGAAGGTGTGGCTATTGGGGGAGGCTGGAGGCCACGTTGAAAAAAAAAAAGTAGTAGTAGTAGTAGTAGTAGTAGTATTAGTAGTAGTAGTAGTAGTAGTTGTATTATTAGGCAGAAGGTGTGGCTATTGAGGAGGCTGGGCCACGTTAAAAAAAAAGTAGTAGTAGCAGGTGTCCACGAGGAGAATGAGAGACAGCCACCTCAGTGGAATGGCATGTCGATGGAAAATGCAGACATATGGGTCAAAGAAACCTACTCAGAAATTGTCAAGTGGTCGCTCGCTAACTTATTTGAACCACCCAAGTGTGCGGCCACCAAAGAAATGATTCGGGAGATGACTCGCCTCATGACTGATTATACTCAGGACCGCTTCCTTGCCCCTTTAGCTCTTCAAATACTGGCAATAATACCACATCTATTTTGTCAGAGGACACACACAAAGACAAAGCACAAAGAAAATGTGGCAGCAATGAAGAGAAGATTGACAATGTGGCAGACCGGGGCCCTTGATGATCTTCTATGTGAAGCAAGAACACTGCAGGAGAGACTAAAAATTACAGGTGACGGAAAGCAAAACATCGATGACGTGGCAAGAAAATTTGGAAATAAAATGCGCGTGGGAAAAGTGTCTCTGGCGGTAAGATCTCTCACAGAGGAATCCTCCGGTGGGGTGATGCCAATAAACAGAGAGACATTAAAACTACTGAAAGAGAAACATCCCCCTGTAAGCGACGAAGAAGGCATCAGGTTCGAGGGTGTGTATACCCCACCAAACGCTGTCCTGTTCGAGAAAATAACAGGAGAGATGGTGTCGAAAAAGGCACTGAAGACTCGAGGAGGAGCTGGCCCTTCAGGTCTGGATGCAAACAACGGTTGGAGAGTCATCCTCAGCACAAACAAGTTTGGCCCTGTAGCAAGTGATCTCTGCACTGCCATTGCCGCCCTTGCAAAAAAGCTTGCATCCTCTTGCTGCCATCACCTCCAGGCCCTGACAGCCTGCCGCCTTATTCCTCTGGAAAAGAAACCAGGATGTAGGCCTATAGGGGTGGGGGAAGTGCTGAGGCAGATCATCGGAAAATGCATATTGGAGGTGGTAAAGGATGATGTCAGGGCAGCAGCAGGGAACCTACAAGTGTGTGCTGGCCACCAGGCTGGCGGGGAGGCGGCCATTCACGCCATGAGATTGATATTTGAGCAGGGTGATTGTGAGGCCGTTCTCCTGGTGGATGCTTCAAATGCATTCAACATACTTAACCGCAAGGCTGCACTGCACAACATCAAGATCAAGTGTCCAAGCTTTGCAATGTATGTTGAAAATTCGTATAGGAATCCATCAGACCTCTATATAGTAAACAACAAGGCTCTAAGAGGTGATACCATCTTACAGTCAACCGAGGGAACAACACAGGGGGACCCTGTTGCAATGGCAATGTATGCAATTGGCCTATCAGTGCTCCAACAAGAAATAAAATTTGAAACAACTGGGGTCAAACAAGTGGCATATGCTGATGACCTTACAGGAGCAGGAAAAGTGGAGGGCATCAAAAAGTGGTGGGACCTGATAACATCGCGAAGTCCACAAATAGGGTACCACCCAAACGCCAGCAAGTCCTTCCTCATCGTGAAGCCAAAACATTATGAACGGGCATTGGAGGTTTTTGGCGGAAGTGAGGTCAAAATAACTAAGGACGGCCAAAGACATCTAGGCGCAGTAATTGGCACTGCGGACTTCAAGACCGAGTACGTGGCGGGAAAGGTGAATGAGTGGGTTAGTGAAATCCAAGCTCTGTCTGAGATTGCTAACACAGAGCCACATGCGGCCTTTGCTGCATTCACCCATGGAGTCAAGCATCGTTGGAACTACCTGATGCGTACTATCCCTGATATCGGACCCCTCCTCCACCCTCTGGAAGAAGTTATCAGTGTCAATTTCATTCTTAAATTAGTGAAACACCCTGACTTAACCCCAGCAGAAAAAGCACTTCTTGCACTTCCATCAAGACTGGGAGGGATGGGACTAACAAATCCAGAGGAGATTGCTGCCACTGAACATCAAAATTCACTTAAGCTCACGGCAGCCCTCACGGACCACATAATAGCCCAGAATGCAACAGGGGAAGTGGATACCAGTGAAGTAAATAAGATTCGTAAGTCCATTACGACAGATCGACAGCACTGCCAAAATGATAAGTTGCAGCACCTATTGCTGCAGGTACCAGAAAATTTAAAAAAAAAGTAGCTATAGCACAGGAGGTGGGTGCCTCGAACTGGTTAACTACGTTACCGATAAGGGCAAATGGTTTCAGTCTTAAGAAACAAGAATTTACAGATGCCATTGCTCTAAGGTACGGTCGGCCAGTAGAAGGTTTGCCCTCCCATGAGTGTGTGGCTCTTCCTATGATGGCGATCACGCCATGGTGTGCAAGAAGGGGGTGCTTCATATGCATGAGGCATGACGAGGTAAGGGATCTCACAGCAAATATGTTGAAGGAAATCTGCCGGGATGTCATGGTAGAACCGACCCTCCTTCCATTGGATGGTGAGATCTTCCAACACAGGACTTCAAACACATCTAACGAAGCCCGTGTGGATGTCAGTGCTAGAGGATTCTGGACGCGGGGACAGCGAGCTTTCTTCGACATCAGGATTTTTGATCCCATGGCCGCATGTCACCGTAACCAAGCTCTCGATGCTGCACACAGGAGGAACGAGAACGACAAGAGAAGGGCATATGGGGAGAGAATTCAAAACGTTGATCAAGGCAGCTTCACTCCTCTAGTGTTCACAACCTCTGGTGGGATGGGACCAAGTGCAAGATGTTTCTACGCCAGACTCGCGGAGTTGATCTCCGAACAGAAGCAACAGCCCAGAAGTTATGTTACAGCCTGGATGAGATGTCGACTGTCTTTCTCTCTCCTTCGGTCGGCTTTGCTCTGCCTCAGGGGAACGAGAGCTTCTGCCCCAACTACGACAACTGCTGCAGATATTGACTATGAGGCTACTGTCACTGAATGCCACATAGATCTGCGGCTCAACTAATTTAACACAGATAGGATAGCTACTTATGTATTAGGATATTTAATATTAAGGTAATTAAATGGCGGCGAAGGTGTGGCTATTGGGGGAGGCTGGAGGCCACTTAATTTAAAAAAAAGTAGTAGTAGTAGTAGTAGTAGTAGTAGTAGTAGTAGTAGTAGTAGTAGCATCATAACTATTATTTTTAGTTTTATTCTTTCTATCATCATCATATATCATTACTACATATAAAACACCTGAATATTAGAAGCCCCAGTTAATTTCACCTGAAGATTAACCCCCTTAACACTAACTTAACCTAATGTAACCTAACCTAACCCCCAGAGATAACTTTAGGCAGGTTAATCTTCAGGTGAAATAAGCTGGGGGTGTCTAATCATCAGGTAATCCATCATATATACCTTTACCTGGCGCTCGTCGACAGGTGAGGTAATCATCCGGGAATAAGGTGTCTGAGTGTAGCATAAAATACCTGGTAGATTATTACTTACAGACAGACAGATGTTATTACTCTTTGGTTTTGCGATGGGAATAATACTCAGGTGTGTGTGTGTGTGTGTGTGTGTGTGTGTGTGTACTCTCATATATCACTGCCATGCTAACTTTGAATTCTTTTGTCCTCAACAGACGTAAAAAAAAAATACAGGTCTGTTGTCATATTAAAAGCAAAGTCTCATTCAAACACACACACACACACACCACACACACACACACACACACACACACACACACACACACACACACACACACACACACACACATCTTGAACCTACAAATCATATTCAATTGTTAGGTTAGATTATTTAGGTAAAATGTAAAAAAAAACGGAATTTGAGAATATATGTAAATATTTCTCCACACCCAAGAGAAACCAAATAGTACGAAATATGACAGTCACAGGGGAGGTGTGTGTGTGTGTGTGTGTGTGTGTGTGTGTGTGTGTGTGTGTGTGTGTGTGTATGTGTGTGTGTGTGTCCAGGAGAAAATAAGGAAGAGAGATTGGCTTGGTAGGAGAATACACAGAAGAGAAAGGAAAGGAAAGTACAGAATAAATAAGGAGCTGAGAGAAAGTGAAAGAGACAGACAGACGGACAGACAGAAAGACAGACAGACAGACAGACAGACAGACAGACGGGAGACAGACAGACAGACAGACAGACAGAGTGTATTGGAGGATGGAATGGAAAGAAAGGAGAAAGATGGGGAGATGGGGAGAAAGAGAGGAGAAGGTGGGGAGTTAAGGACAGGGGTGTGGGGAGTTTAAACACCTGGGGAGACAGAACAAGGCCATGCAGTCACCCCCGACAGGAAGGCGCCGACTGGGGTGCCCCGCCCTTAGTGGGAGGATAGAAGGAGAAGGAGAAGGAGGAGGAGGAGGAGGGTGGGGTTTGAGGAGGAGATTGTGAAAGAAGAGGGTGGAAGGGAAGAGAGGGAGAGGGGAGAGAGGGAGAGGGGAGAGAGGGAGAGGGGTGAGAGGGAGAGGGGAGAGAGGAAGAGAGGGAGAGAGGGGAGAGAAAGCATCTGTAAGGGTGAATATACCGGAGAGAAAGAGGGGAGAAGGAGAGACAGAAGAGAGAATGGGGAATAGTTGGATTTTCTCTCTGTATATTATTGTTATTATCTCTTGTTTAATGTTATTTTGTCTTTCTTTATTCCTTGATTCTCTCTCTCTCCCTCTCTCTCTCCCCTTCTCCAACCTTCTCCCTCTTCCCTCTTCCTTCCTCTCCTTCGTCTCTCTCCCTCTTCCCCTCTCTCCATCTTCTTCCCTCTCCTTCCTTCTCCTTCCTCCCACTCACTCCCCCTCCCTCTTCAACATTCTCCTATCACTCACTCACTCACTCACTCGCTCCTAAAATCTCTGTGGTATCTTGCAGAATGTCAGTTTGCCATGTTGCAATTACCTGCCTTATTTCCGTGTCTGTCGGTCATAGGTAAATTTGCATACAAGATTAGCAGAGAAGATTCTATATGGAACAGCTGACGTGAATTTAACCCTTTGAATATGATGGATTAACCCCTTGAGTACAATGTCTTAACCCCTTGAGTACGATGACTTAACCCTTTGAGTATGATGAATTGCCAGAGTGGTATAATAGCTTAACCTCTTGAGTATGATGACTTAACCCCTTGATTACGATGACTTAACCCCTTGAGTACGAGAAACAAAATGTACTCTACAATATATACAAACGAACTATATATTTACCCCCTCATGGTATGTGTAAAATATACCAAAGAATTTTCTAATCATTAATCTCTGTATACCAGCAAACATTAGTCGCCAGCACTGAGAACACCTGGATGTAATTATATTAAAATAATCCTACTTCATACCTCACCTGGGCAGTGTTGGTGATTTGTGGTGGAGGGAGAGAGAGAGAGGGGGAGAGAGAGAGAGAAAAAGAGAGACAGAGAGACATAGGGACAAGGAAAGACATATACAGACATCAAATACTCAACAATAAAGAAGAAGCAGAGAAACACACCGATAAATACACAAAAACAGATAAACAGACAGGTAAATTAACACACACACACACACACACACACACACACACACACACACACACACACACACACACACACATCATAACAATACATCTTCCACCTTGTCTTCATCAACCATCTGGCTCTCATCACTTGGCTCCCAAAACAGCTGATTAAGGTAAACATACCGAGGTAAAAAAAAAAATACACCGAAAAGCGCGGGAAACAAATCACAGTGTTTGTTTATTTTCAACCTTACGTAAATATGATGTGATTTAATAAGGTAAAATTAACCTATTTCCTTATTTTGGGGTAATTTTTTTCCTATTTTGAGATATTTTGTTGTGATATGTGAATGGGGTAAAATATGTAGGAGGATTTTATCATGTAAATGTGTAATAGCTTAATACACACACACACACACACACACACACACACACATCAA
>NW_024733231.1:9061232-9091982 GCF_018991925.1 Homarus americanus
CCACACCCACTAACCCACATATAATTGGTCTGACTCATTAGGCCACACCCACGAGGCCACATATAATTGGTCTGACTCATATGCCCACACCCACAAGCTCAACTCTCATTGGTCCATACAGCAAGTCACACCCACCTCCTGCCGCGTGATTGGTGGACACAATAGGCCACACCCACATAAACAGGGCCACACAGGCCACAAAAGATAAAACACTGTCTTGAATTAACTGGTCCACAGCTGGCCACTCTGATCGTAATTGATGAGTTTAGTGAGGAGGAGCGAGATTAATGAGACAAGTGAAGCGTGAGAGACAGCTGAGATGAGTGAGCTTAGGATCATAGAGCTTATTTCTCTCTCTCTCTCTCTCTCTCTCTCTCTCTCTCTCTCTCTCTCTCTCTCTCTCTCTCTCTCTCTCATAACAGCTGATATCTGCCTGGCACCCACCTGACATACCCACACCGCCTGGCACCCACCACCTGGCATACCCACACCACCTGGCATACCCACCTGGCATACCCACACCTGGCATACCCACACCACCTGGCATACCCACCACCTGGCATACCCACACCACCTGCATACCCACACCATCCACACCACCTGGCATACCCACCACCTGGCATACCCACACCACCTGGCATACCCACACACACACCACCTGGCATACCCACACCACCTGTATACCCACACACCTGGCATACCCACACCACCTGGCACCCCACACCACACAACCACCCATACCCACACCTGGCATACCCACACTCACCTGGCATACCCACACACCCTGGCATACCCACACCACCTGGCATACCCACACCTGCATACACACCACCCACACCACCTGACATACCCACACCACTGGCATACCCACACACCACCCACACCCCTGGCAGCTGGTGTGGGGTGTGCAGGTACAGATGTAAATCACTGGGGTCAGCTTAACCATGGGTGTGTGGTATAGTGGAGGAGCAGGGAGGGAGGGAGCAGGGAGGGAGGGATGTGGATTATGGTAGCTGCAAGAGCGACGGAGGGGGGAGGGGACGTATGCTGTGGAGGGTGAGAGAAGGAGAGTGAGGAAAATAGGAGGAAGGAGGAATAGGAAAGGAAAGAGGAGGAGGAGGAAGAAGAAGGAAGATTAGAGAGAAGAGGAAGAGAAGGAGGAATAAGGAAGATAAAAAGAAGAAGTAAGAAAGTTAACTAGTAATCTGAGAACGAATTTAGAAGAATAACTTTAAACTCTAACTCAAGAACAGTTTCTCATAGACTTGCGTTCACTTAAGACCCAAATCCTTTCAAAATACTTTAGATATTTTCTTCTATTTCTAATTAGAAGTTCAACAAAATTATTAGGTACTTTTGAAAATCGATCTAGTTCACGAAGTTTAATTACCTGAATCAGAAGACTTAAACAACCAATCAACACATGAAAAATATCATTGTAACCTAATCTAATCTAAACCTAACCAATACGTAACCTAACTTAACCAAACCTAACCAAGACCTAACCTAACCTAACCTCACCTAACCTAATCTAATCTATACCTAACCAAAACGTAACCTAACTTAACCAAACCTAACCAAGACCTAACCTAACGAAAACGTAACGTAACCTAACCAAAACCTAACCTAATCGAAACCTAACTTAAATCATCAGGTGAGAATAAACTACAATATCAAAAGTTCAGGTAATTCACATTTCTCACATAGTCAGCTCAGCGAAACACAACCTTCCTCCCCCGTCCCCCCAAAAAAGTACAAAACGTAATACTTAAGAGAATTCATTGTCTCACCTTAGTCCTTAAATATATATCTCAAGTCTCACATAATTCGCTACGGTCTATTTCACAGGGGAGGTTAGGTTAGGTTATGTCGTGAAAAACTTGCGGGCAACAGGTAGAAAAAAAGACCATCTGAAGCGCACAGGGTGTTGGGTATGTGTGTGTGTGGACCCATGAAATAGTTTAGTTAGTGATAAAAATATTCCCGTTTTCTATGATTAAAGATCGTGGAGAGGAGTTGATTACGTGGAGAGAGAGAGAGAGAGATAGAGAGATAGATAGATAGAGAGAGAGAGAGAGAGAGAGAGAGAGAGAGAGAGAGAGAGGTGGGGAGAAGAAAAGTGAGGGAACGGAGAGAAACTAAAAAAGAGGAGAGGAAGGAAGAAGAAAAGAGAGAGAGAAAAAGAGACTCTTCCTCCTTCCCTATCCACCCTCTCTTCTCCCTTTCCACCTTCTCCTTTCCCTTTCCACCCTCCCCTCTCCCTTCCCACCCTCTCCTCACCCTTTTCACACGTAGGGAGAGGGACATAGCACGTCTTCCATTGACTGACACTTGAATAGGGAGCCCCATGAGACCTACATCCATACAGCGTCTATTAATAGGGTGTAATAGGGTATCATTGACGTCATAAATTGGGCTATAAAAGGGTGGTCGAGGTGTCTTATTATTGACGTGAAAATAGGCAAGAAAATAGGGACTAGACAGAAGAAATAGGGAAATTGGCCAGAGTATTGGTCTAAAATAGGGAATTACTGGTGTGTGTGTGTGTGTGTGTGTGATCAGAGTACATAATAGGAATGTCATACATGAATGGACTGCCTCTTGTCATTCACATATACTGCTCTCTCTCTCTCTCTCTCTCTCTCTCTCTCTCTCTCTCTCTCTCTCTCTCTCTCTAACCTTTGTTTTGTGGCTTCCGGTGATAGTCTTGCGTCCTACTGTCTGCTCAATCAAGATGCTGCATGGGCTGTCTGCTTCTGCTGCTGCTTAATACTGTTGTCTGTCTGCTTTTTGGCTCTCTGCTGTTCCCTTCTGCTGCGTCTGCTCCCTGCTGATTTGTCTGCTTCCCGCTGGTGGTCAATGATGCTGTTTTAGGCGTCTGCTTGATAAATCTCTACTTTTTTCAGTGTCTGCTTAAGCTGTTTTGAGGCTGTTTGTCTGCTGTTCTTATGGTGATTGTTAGTGCTGTCGTCGCTGCCGTCTGACTGTCTGACTGTCTGACACAATCATTCAAAGGGGCGTTTTCTGCTCCGCTTAAGGTGTACTGGAAGAGACAGACGGACAGATAGACAGAGAGGCAAAGAGACAGACAGGCAGAGACAGGAAGACAGAAAAACAGTAGATAGACAGATAGAGAGAGATATGTTTTATTTTGTTTTGTTTTGACAAGAGAGAGAAAGAGACAGACAGACGGGCAGACAGACACAGACAGACACAGACAGAGACAGAGAAATTAACAAACCAAGCCTTGATCTGGTGAACCAATATCAAACGTGCCAAGTTCTCCCCCGGATGACCTGTGGAGGAGGAGTGGTTAGCATTCTCAACTCGTAACTGAAGGGACCTGGATTCGAATCCCTGGGTGTGGTGTGGAGGTAAGGTTAAGTTACGCGGCGCCAGTTCGACCCCCGTCTACCCAATAAGCGATTAAAGAGGGATGTTGAATATAAATCGATTTCCTGGTCGTTTCTTTGGAGTAATCGATTAACCTGTGCAGTTAGAGAGGTGTCCGGTGTTCCAGGGTTAGTCCTACTTTGAACACGGGTTTATAACAGGTAAGGGTGTGGTCGTGGTGTCACCTTCTACACCTCGATACACTTCCCCTACTAAAGGTATAATTATCGAAATCATGACCACTTCTACACCCTCCACCTCGCACCCACCCCACCTCACCACCTTCCCACAACCCACCTCCCTACCCAACCCCCCCCTCCACCTTCCCACCCACACCTTCACCTCCCCAACCTCCCACCGACCCACGCCTTAAACACGGACGAAAGTTTAGGTCCGCCTTACAACTCCTCCCCACGTGTGCCCTGAAAATCAACCACTCATTTCGCCCCTTACCCACGCCCCTTACCCCCACCGCCGGAAACATACCTCTCCCTTGTTTTACCATCCAGGTGTGTGAGAGAGAGGGGGGCACTATGGTCATCACATACCGACGAAGGTACGCCAGGTACTTCTCCTCCTGCTGCTGGTAGTGGCTACAGACCCCCGTGATAACCTGTGGCTCTGTGTGTTACATGTCAACTAGGTGGAGAGGGCAGCACCAAGCCCCTCCTGTGTCCAAACATGGTGATATTGGTACCTGGCCCATCTCTCTCTCTCTCTCTCTCTCTCTCTCTCTCTCTCTCTCTCTCTCTCTCTCTCTCTCTCTCAACCAATTAACAGTCACTCATCCATCAGAAACTCACTCAACCAGCTAACAGTGACTCAACCATGAACCAGTGACTCACCCACCTTAAAATGACTCACTAGCTGACAGTGATTCACCAATTGACAGTGACTCAGACGCCAGGTGGTTCAGAGGTCCAGCCGGTTAATTAAGGTGAAGGTGTATATTACCTATCTGTTGCCCCACCCTTAAGTTACCCCTTAGTTCACCCCTTAATTCACCCTTTAATACCCCTTAGTTCACCCCCTTAGTTCGCTCTTTAATTTATTCTTTAATATCGCTTTCATACCTCTTAATGCACCCCTTAAGTTACCATTTAGTTTACCCTTTAATACCCCTTAATACAGCGCTTGTGTTATCCCTTAGTACACCCCTTAATTCACCCTTTAACACCCTTAGTTCACCCCTTAGTTCACACCTTGATTTACCCTTTAATATATCTTTAATACCTCTTAATTCACCCCTTAAGTTTCCATTTAATTCACCTCCCTTTAGTTTGCCCTTTAGTTTACCCCTTTAGTTTACCCTTTAGTTCACCCCTTTAGTTTACCCTTTAACACCCTTAAAGTAGTGCAGTACATTATCACTTCTGACCCTCCTCTCCTCTCCCCTCCTGACCTCCCCCTGCACCTGACCTCCCTTCCCCACACTTGATATCCCCCCCTCCTGAACAACCCCCTCCTTCACCTGTCTTCCCCTCCTTGATCTCCTCCTTCCCCTGACACCCCCCCCCGCCGCTTCCGGTTGACTTGACCCTGTACTACCATTCACTCCCTCACCCTCCCTCCTCCTTCACCTCCTCGTTGCCCACCACCCTCTCCACCTACCCTTCTTGGCCATTTTGCCCCCCCTCCCCCCTCTCGGTGGTGGTGGATCCGCGACGTAAGTTACGAAAGTAGTGGACCTGTTTAAGGGGAGACTGCGGGTCAAACCCCGACATTGACGTCCCCATCTCTCTCCCCCTGACCTGACCACCCCTGACCTGGCTTGAGGCTTGAACCTAAGTCTTAGAAGGAAGTTGAATCTTTTAGCTACATCATGGTATAGGGTAATGTAGGGATAAATAGGGAGAAAAGGGAGGAAATAGGGTGAGTTAAGGGAGGGTGTGTGAGGGCAGGTGTGTGTGGTGGTAGTCTGCTCAACAGGGAGAGGCCGAGACACCACACCCAGACTGGCGCCACTCACCCAGCCCACCCTCCTCCTCCTCCTCCTCCTCCTCCTCCTCCTCCTCCTCCTCCTCTTCTCCTCCTCCTCCTCCTCCTCCTCCTCCCACGCAACCCCTCCTCCTCCTCCTTCTTCTCCTCCTCTTCCTTCGTTCCATTAAAGATAGTCTTCCTCTTCCTCCTTCCCATATCAATTACATCTTCCTCTTCCTCCTCCTCCTTTTCCTCCTCTTACAGCAAAACATCTTCGTCCTCCTCTCTCCTCCACCTCTTCTTCCTCACAGCATCAACAACTTCCCCTCCCTCCTCCTCATCTTCCTCCCCTCCTCCCAATAGCTTCTACACCCTCTTCCTCCTCCTCTCTTCCTTCCCCTCCTCCTCATAGCCTCTCACCCTCTTCCTCCTCCTCCTCTTCCTCCTTAGCCTCTACACCCCTCTTCCTCCTCCTCCTCTTCCTCCCCCCTCCTCCTCCCTCCTCTCCCCTCTTCCTCCTCCTACAGCCTCAATATCCCTCACCCTCCTCCCCCCCTCCTCCTCAGCCTCTACACCCTCTTCCTCTTTACAGCAGTTACATCTTCCTCTTCCTCCTCCTCTTCTTCCTCCTTACAGCAGTTACTCCTTCCTCTTCCTCCTCCTTCTTCTTCTTATCCTTTTATTGTCCTCTTCCCTTTCTTCTTCTTCTTCTTCTTCTTCTTCTTCTTAACACCTGTAATAGATCTTAAATTAACAGGTGTCAATATTGTTATTTGTGATACTGTTATTGTTATTATTATTATTATTATTATTATTATTATTATTATTATTATTATTTGTATTATTGCCACCTGTTATCAACTACCACCACCTGTCATCAGATATCATAGGCTGCCACCAGAAGTCGCTAAACTCCACTGGCTGCCACCATTTGCCACCAATTGCTCCTGGCTGCCACCAAATGCCACTGGCTGACAGCAAATGCCATTGGCTGACAGCAAATGCCACTGGCTGTCACCAATTCCCACCAAATGCCACCAGCTGCCATCACTGGCCGCCAAACACCACAACACCTGGAGCCCGGAGAGCTACTACCCCCCTCTCCTCCCTCAGGGCCTACCTCAGGTGATGGCTCGTAAAACAGAGAGCAAGTTGCTTCCAGACCCGCAGTACAGAGTGGAAGGTCGCCTTGCGTTATTACAGCGGGGAGACACAAGGCCGCCTATACAGTGTTCCGGCACCTGTTGTGAAGCCCGTCGCTGTTCTTGTGTTTTAATCGCTTTGTTTATGTCCGTGTGTTTAACCCATTCAGAGGCATATGTTATAACAACTGGGTCACACTTCTACACCTTGACTGGGTGTAGAGGTAGTTTATTTTCTATTTATTGGTGGTTGTAGGACAGGTAGACAAAGGAGTGGTGATAGCGAGGCCAGGTGGTGAATCAACCGACGGCAAGAAAAATCAGAATGATTAGCTAGAGACTGGCTGCAGGTGCAAAGCAGCGTCATTCTCCAGCTGGCGTCCAGACCATGACAATAACCCGTCTGTAGTTTTTTTCCATCCCGACCATACTTGTACCTTCACTATACCATTACTCGTCACTAAAACTCCTGAAATGTATCAATAAATCCAGATGGTAGTTGTAAATACTATAAGGTTAACGAAGGAGGGAAATATAGGTCGACTCTTTTTTAAAATTCTGCTAAGACCCGGTGAGCAGCCTGGAGCCCTTATCGTGAGCACGTGGTGACGCTGGTAACGGTGTGTGTGTGTGTGTGTGTGTGTGTGTGCTTTTTTATGTTACCTGAGCGACGACCAGGTGACTCCCAGCTCCTGCCCCTCAGGGCTTGATTTACCTGCCGCCTCCTCCACCACCAGGAGAAATCTGAGGCAGGAATGTGTCTAGTTACCGCGGTTGTGGGATAAAACCTAACCTAACCTCCCTTAACCTCACAGACCAACCTATCCCAACCTACCGTAACCTGCCATATACTCACAGTCTAACCTAACCTAATTCAACACACAAAGTAGCCAACAATGCACTCACTCGACCCCCTTCACTTCCCCACCTGGAATTATTAGATGCTTGTTGACACTCTCACAGCTGGGTAAACTCAGGGTGTTCCGGATACAAGCCAGCGAGCATTAAGACTGGAGACAGGTGTTATTATATTTCAAATGTGAGAGATGCTCCTGTACTCTAAGAGATGCTCCTGTATTCTGAGAGATGCTCCTGTATTGAGAGATTCTCCTGTATTCTGAGAGATGCTCCTGTACTCTAAGAGATGCTCCTGTATTCTGAGAGATGCTCCTGTACTCTGGGAGATGCTCCTGTATTTTGAGAGATGCTCCTGTACTCTGAGAGATGCTCCTGTATTCTGAGAGATGCTCCTGTACTCTGAGAGATGCTCCTGTATTCTGAGAGATGCTCCTGTACTCTGAGAGATGCTCCTGTATTCTGAGAGATGCTCCTGTACTCTGAGAGATGCTCCTGTACTCTGAGAGATGCTCCTGTACTCTGAGAGATGCTCCTGTACTCTGAGAGATGCTCCTGTACTCTGAAAATGATAAAATTCCCTCAAAAAGTATTATTTATGTAAACAAACCCAAGATGGCCACTATGAAAACACGGGTCTCAGACTATGTAAGGAGATTCGCTCTGTTATTAATTCGTATCCAACTTGGAAACAGAGTAGTGGATGAATGGAATAAGTTACCAAATATTATCATTAACTCGAATACTCTGGATAAGTTCAAACATAGGTTGGATGCTTATATGAGCAATAGGGGTTGGGTATAAACGGGACTGCCCAGTATGGGTAAATAGGCCCGCTGCAGTTTCCTCCATTCTTATGTTCTTATATTCTTATGTTGTGATCTCTAATATCTCTTGGATTCTCCCGCGATATGTACAACATTACAAGAGGAGTAAGGAGGCGTAATCACGTGTCTCAGTGTAATGAAGGTGAATCTTGCTAGTAAACTAATATTACTTATTCGATGATCTTACAGGTGGCCCATCCCTCATAAGGGTTTACGAGAGTGTGATCCTCCCCACATGCAGTACTATCACTTTGTTTTCTCCCAAGATATGTTAAAGACGCCAATTGACTGAGAACGCCCATTGAGGACAATGAAACTACTTCCGACACTTAGGCATTTCACGTATAGTATTAAGAGATGTTAGAACGTCAACAGGGTTGATTTAATATAAGTTTATAAGCGCTTCAAAGGACATTACTTAGGCATGTGTGAATATCTGGAGTTAAGGGAGGACCACTCCACTAGAGGTGACAGCTAAAGTTAAAAAAAAAGTTACAAGTACAAAAAACTACCAAAGCGACTTCCTGAGAGTAGAGTTGTGAACACTTGAAATAACCTGCCAGATAATGTTGTGACAGGATCAAGTGCATCCACTTTTCAGTCCACCTTGGTGGTGCAACGGTAACACGTGGGTGACGTGGATATCTCACTACCATGTCATGGGTTAGAGTTCAGGACACACGTGAAAAATGGTGTTATCCAATGTGACCCTTTCAAACATTACAGGTTTGCTTCTGTACTACATTGGAGAATAAAGTTCATAACAAAGAACAGACCAGTCGCCTAAATGGTTCGTAAGGTTAAATGATAAATAAAACAAGATACAAAAATGTCTAATAGCATCTGACTGTAAACCTTTGCAATAGGTTTATAAATAAGTTCTAGGAATGTATAATGTATGTAGGTGAGATTAAAGAGAGAGACAAAAAGAGAGAGAGCAAAAGGAAGAAAGGAGGGAAATTTATTTAAGTTACCCATAAAAACATTAGTTTTCTATGGATTACGTATGAGAGAAAACTGATTAAAATCTTATTTACAGTACTGTATCTCTATTTTCAATAATTCACCAATCTACTCATCATTAAACATTCCCTATATATATAAAATAACCTTAATATAAAACTTCGCAAAGTAATTAAGCTACAAACGAGGTAAAACCCCCTCATTGAGCGATAACACCCAGCTGTCTCACCCCGACACACTCAGTCATCACCATCTTTGTTGTGGTTAAGCACCTCGCTCTTCACGGGATTTTGCGAGATTTCGAGGTAACATGACTCGTTGGTGGGCCTTTTGACAACATAATTTCCACTATAAGTTTATTAATACCTGTCTGTCGCTCTAATGACTCAATATTACATGTTGGCGTTGAAAATATGTGTATTACAGACGTTATTAGTCTCCTCCTAGTCAAAATCGATGGCCCAAGACCTGAGTTCTGGTAATATGTTTATTCCCATATTAGTGGCCTTTATCATGTCCCTTTTTATAATTTATATGTTAAGGAAATTTAGGTTTGTTTCTCCTATATTATGCCGGTGCTATGTATTAGGAAAGTAGTCTCTTATGGTGTATTTTTAGATAATTATTCAGTCTGGGGGAGGAGGAGGATGCGGTCGCCACTTTAATTCCTTGTACTGTATAATTTAAAGAGCTTACCACTTACATGTTTTTCTTAGGATTAGGATTGGTTAAATTGACTTACTGTTTGCCCATGATTGTATACCTGCACTGTCAATATACATGATGAACCACTGTAAACTCGTATAGTTATTTTAATGAGTGAACATTTATCTATCTGTCTATCTTACAGGCTGGAGAGACGGCTGAGCATAATGGGGGAGGAGAGTGAGGATGAATATGATGACTCGACCTCACTTCCCCCACTCAAACGCATCTGTGTCACGCAAATGGATCTTCTGAACCATTTGTTGACCGAGGTAAGCTACTAATTAACAGAGTTTTAGAGTATGTGCTGCTAATGAGAACCTATCAACCAAAAAGTAGGTGGTTACAGTGCTTGAGGTCATGTTTTAGAAGCAGACTGTGGTAGTCAAGCCAGCCAAACCTGTACATAAATAAACCTAATTTATTGTAGTATTGTTAGGTTAGGTTGATTCTAAACAAATGTGGAAGGTGACTGGTGACAAGTAGTCCACCATTTATCAAGAATTATTTGACTGTTATAATTACATGCTGTCGTTTTAAATGAATGTAGATGGTGATCTGCTGAACTGTAAGAAAAACTGAACTAATACTTTATAATCTCACTGTTGATAATATGAAAATACTTAACAGATATGAACTTTTACTCACATATGTCGGATATTACCTAATGCGTTTTGTTTTTCAGGTTACCGAAATCAAAACCTGTATGAACACCCGCCTTACCTCACTGGAGACAAAGGTTTCTGTGTTGGTACAAACCTGCAACAGAATATCCTCCAAGTTGGAAACAATCGAGCGGCTCGTTGGGAAACAACCAGAACAGAATGCGTGAGATGATCCTTTTTTTCCCTCATTGTTGGTGGAATCTTAACTCATACTTTATTCTACTTTACTTCTTTATTTATCCTCTTCACCACTTGTCATCTTGCCAGTAGGTCAGTTATCTGTTACAAACTGTGGTGTAATGGTCAGCATGCTCGTCTCACAAGCGAGTGGATCCGGGTTCGATCCCCGAGCAGGGTGAAACTATAGGCAAGTTTCTTTGTGCCATTTGCCTGTCTACCCAGCAGTAATTGGGAACATGGATGTTTATCGATTTGTGGATAGTGTTCCGGGGTAATGGCTAGCTAGTGCAGTTGGCGAGTTGTCCGGTCTTCTCGGATTATTCCTTGACACTGGGTCATGCAGCTTGTTAACTTAAGGTGTGGTTGTTGTGTTGGTGACAGCTTCTAGACCTTAAATAAATTCACGCCTAGGTAGCCCTAGGGCCGGCCACCCTCGTTACACGAGGGGCAACCATTATTATATTACACACTGTTGTCAGGTCCTAGGCATGTACAGACTCTTGAATGTACTATAACTGCCTGAGCATGTGCCAGTGTTCAGGTGCATGACTCCATTACTTTTTACTTTTATCTTCTTCACCACTGATCGGCTCGTTAACCACTTGGGCAGGTGGTCGCGTCTCCGTTACGCACTGTTGGCAAATAATGGGCATGCACTGGCTCCTGAATGTACCTGAACCTGCTCCAGTGTTGGTCAAGTCTGGTCTTGAAAGAACTCACACTCGGTGCTGTCACAACACTCTGGCAGATTGTTCCAATAGTTCACAATTCTCACTCCGAAAAAGTTTACCGTCACAGTTTTCTGGACGTGTGGTTTTTTCAACCTTGAGCTATGACCCCTTGTGGGTCAGTTCAGTGAAAGTGTTTTTATCTCACAGTGAAGGAGGCTGGGTTTGATACAAAACTAAAGTGACAGATGGGGTTCTCATCTTGTACACTTGTCCTCATATATTCACTAATAAATGAATACACTATTAGGTGCAGTGCATCATAATTCCGTGTCCAGTATTAAGCAACAAAAATTCCGTCACATTTGAAGTTATGAATAAATATACGGTACATGAATTACTCAAGGCACATTTTTTTGATACAGCACCACTCAAACTATGAAAAGTTTTCCTGTTCAGCTTGACTTTTTATGATACAATTTTTTCTCATTTCCTTAAAAAAAAGTAAACACATGACATTGGCCCATTGTGCACAGAGGTCAAGAACAAATCCATTTATATTAACATTATGTATAGTAAAATTTGACTCTCCTGTTGAATCTTCTCATTTTGGGATTTTGAATTAAATTTCTTTGTTAAGACTAGATGTTTCAAAACTACTGGTATTCATTTTATTTGTTTAATTAATCCTCAATATACTTTTGAGAACTTCCAGCTTAGATACTAATGTGTTATGTTCCTTAAACTGTTCATAGAAGTATAATGTAGTTCTTATTATTCACTCTTATATGACTGATAATTGTATGTCTTAGTAATGTTTTACCAACTTGCAGACCTATGGAGATGGCTATCGAGATGTCCAGTGCCCCAATATTGGTACAGGACACAGATGCCAACAACCACATGAACATAATCTCACTTAACTCAGAAGATGACTTCCCTCACGGCTCCTGGCTCGGTGACCCTTCACATCCCACACTGCGAGTCAGATGCCCAATAACACCCCAGTAAGTGTGTTGTGCTTTAATATAGTACTCAGTGTTGGCCACTCAGCTGATGCAGAGCTGTGGAGTGAAAACAAATCAATCAGTCATTTCTATACCTTGAATAATATTGTTCTATACAGTTAACTAAAGAAACAACATGGATAGGAATAAATAAATTTTGTCTCTAAACAAAACAAACTAACATAAGATATTCATAAAACACAGAAATTTAATAAATAGACCTGTAATTGAGGTAAATGGCTGAAGGTATTGATATGGATGGATAAGTCACTATTATGTGTGGTAAGTTCATTCTCTCAGGACTGGGAACACTAAAACTGACTGACTTCTCCCCCCAGGAACCTTCTCCATATCAACTCAACGTGTATCACTGCTGAGAAGATGGCTCTTACACTACTGGACTACCTCTTTACTAAGGAAGAATTAGCTACCTCGAACTTGTCAGGCAGAAGTAAGGCCTCACTTTCTTGTAGTAGTTTTATAATGGCAGCTACAGTGTTAGCCATAAAAATAACAATATCAGTAATAAGTCAATTAAAGGTTTATTGATTAAGGAAATTGATACAGTATAAAGCAATATATATATATATATATATATATATATATATATATATATATATATATATATATATATATATATATATATATATATATATATATATATATATATATATATATATATATATATATATATCATCTTGATTTATGATATATGATGATTAAACATGATAGATATTTGTGTGTTAAAAGTTTCTGTACAGTTGTTGTCTTTATATATCAGATTGCTTTATTTTCTTCGGTATGATAAGAGAGATTAATTTTTAGTTAAGGTACTTTTGCTGCTCATGCAGATTTTTTTTTAACAATGCCCCCTCCGAAATACAGGTAGGTGGAACAAACGACAGCTAGACCCACTGATGATCTTCGGAATACGTTGCCACCTCCAGTACAAATTCAACATCTCATCCAAGCTGTGGCACAAGATATGTCAAAACATGGACTCAAAGTGCCGCTCGGCCTGGAAACGGCGGATCAGAGGCATGGTCACTCAACCCCGAAACAGCAGAGTAAGAGCAGAAGAAATGTTGACGCTTGTTATGATCGCATCTTTATGTGTTCATTTATAACATGACAGATAAACCAGTTAGATATCATGGAGAGTACTTGTTGTCCTCCTCCTCCCCTATTTCATGTCACCTATCCAGTTATTCATGTCTCCCTCCTCCCCTCTATGTCGCCCAACCATCTATTTATGCTTCTCACTTCCCCTACTCTCATCTATCCACCCATTTGGGTCTTCCACTCCCTTATTCTTTCTCACCTAACTACCCATTCATGTCTCTATCCTCCCCTAATCTCACCTATTCATCCATTTTAATCCCCTCCCCTACTCTATGACACTTGCCCACCCATTAACACATCTTCTCACAATAAATCCCATCCTTTTAATTACTCAGGCAACACTATCCTCCAACTCCTTAAAGAAACTTACCCCATTCCCTCCTTCCTATCAATGCTTGGAGAATATATGACAGATTTTATTAATTGAATAACATAAGATAAACAATAAGAAGCTCACCCTGTGGTCTTCTACAGCAGGCGCCCCAGATCGGACATACCTCTTCAGTTCGGAAGGATCCTGCCGTCACAGAAGACATATCCTTTGACTTTGACTCTCTTCAGAACTCCAACCTGGACCTTAGTGATGTTAAGGTGAGACTTTATTGTTTATTATCAGCAATGTAATGTGTGCTTATTGTGCTTATATTTATAGGCAATGTCTGTGACTCCCCACTTCATTTTTAAAAGTAATATGATGATAAATATACTGTATAGGGAGTCCCCAGGTTATGAACTGGTTCCGTTCCTGAGGACGTTCTTAGGTCGGTTTGTACTTAAGTTGGAACACATGCTGTCTGCATACCATACTTACAGAACAATGTTTAAAATTCCACTATAAGTCCTTATGGACATTTAAAATCACTTAATTTAAGACAAAAGAAGAAATAGGATGACAAAATACAGTAAATAAAATTAAAAAATAAGTCATCAGGTAAATAAAATACTGCCAATTTCAAGTTAAACCCCGTTCGTATCGGTGGGCATTCGTAAGTCAAACGTTCGTAAGTCAGGCGCCCCCTGTACTGTGGTGTGTTGCTGGGTCACATTAAAAGATGACTTGCTAAGTGCAACTGACAAAGTATGTGACTAGACAAATAGTGGAGCCAAGTATGCAGTAATATGATGATGAAGTGAATAGAGTAATAAAGTAAGAAAGAACATAAGAACATAAGAATGGAGGAAACTGCAGCGGGCCTATTGGCCCATACTGGGCAGTCCCGTTTACACCCAACCCCTATTGCTCATATGAGCATCCAACCGATGTTTGAAGCAATTCAGCGTATTCGAGTTAATGATGATATTTGGTAACTTGTTCCATTCATCCACTACTCTGTTTCCAAACCAGTGTTTACCTATTTCACGCCTAAATCTAAATTTGTCTAATTTAAAACCATTGTTACGAGTTCGCTCCTGGTTGGATAATTTGAGTACCTTTGTAATGTCCCCTTTGTTTAGCCCTGCCTTCCACTTACACACCTCTATCAGGTCGCCCCTCGCTCGTCTCTCAAAGGGAGTGCAAATTAAGATGCTTTAACCTGTCTCTATACTCAAGGTTCCTAATGCCCGGGATTAGTCTTGTCATTCTCCTCTGAATTCTTTCCAAGGATTCTATATCCATTCTGTAATACGGTGACCAGAACTGAACTGCGTAATCCAGGTGTGGTCTCACAAGAGCAAGATACAGTTTTAGGATGACCTCGCTAGTCTTGTAACTAACACTCCTTTGTATGAACCCCAGTACTTTGTTAGCCTTGTTACGAGCAAAAACACATTGTTTACTTGGCTTAAGGTTCCTACTTATCATTACTCCTAAATCCCTCTCGCAGTCGGATTTCTCTATGGCATCGTTGTTCATCTGGTATCTGGTTTCCCTGTTTACATCTCCTATACTGAGTACTTTACATTTGTCAACGTTGAATTTCATCTGCCATTTTTCAGACCATTCGAAAAATTTGTTTAGATCTTCCTGTAGTTTTGCCGAGTCCTCGTCAGATTTGATAACACGTCCTATTTTAGTGTCATCAGCAAATTTACTTATGTTGCTGTCTATGCCGATATCTATGTCGTTTATGTATATAATAAACAATAATGGTCCAAGTACTGAGCCTTGGGGAACTCCTCTTGTGACGTTGCTCCAATGGGACTTAGTGCCGTTAATGCTCACTCGCTGTTTCCTGTCCTGTAACCACGCCCTAATCCATTTAAGGATGTCACCTTTGATGCCATGAGCTTCTACCTTTCTAATTAGTCTTTCGTGGGGGACTCTGTCGAAGGCTTTGCTAAAGTCGAGATATACCACATCATAATTGTGCCAAGTGTAGGGCCTGAAGAGAGGTTTACAAAGCTATGGTGGATGATCAAGTGCATTTATGGATAATGTGAATAGTGCAGATGTTAGAGGTGAGGTAAACAGAATAGCAAGGCAAATAGAAGGATGAAACATGGTCACAGTTGGTGAGCACTGTGTGAGAAAGAACAAAAAATTGGTTTATGATAATGTGGAAGTTCAAGCATGGGTGCCCTTTGAGGTAGTTTAGTGGACAGTGAGAAAGTTAAGGGTAGAGAAATATCTTTTATGATTGGTTATGGCATTATATGAAGGCTCAAGAACCTCTTGTGTGAGTAAATGGTGAGGAATTTGAGGTGAAAGCAGAAATACAGCAAGGTACTGTCTTGAGGCACCATCATGAGATTTTAGATTGAGAGTAAGGATCTTGGGGATAAGAATCCGAGTAGAGAGTTTACTAGAAATCATACATCTTTGAGAACTGCCAGCAAGTAATCATGACCAACCTGTGCAAGTGTGGAAAAGTCCCATAAGATGTTGTTGATGATGACATTACATTTCTCTTCCAGGTGATAACTCAATCCCCGACTTGTGAACTTCGAATATTGAGCGCCACCCCAGAGCAGATCTCCCACCTACAAGACACCCAAGAGATTATACTGTCGGAAGAGCAGATCCTCGCCCAGTCCTCGGTGAATATTACAGTACTGTATTCTGTTTAGCTTTCTGTTTTGTTATTATTATTTATTATTGGTTAAAGAAAAAATCATGTTCAAAGCAGCATACAGTAGTTCATTTAAGAGTTCATTTTGTCTTGAAACTAACTTACAACACAAATAATCACAGTTTCAGTCTATCTCTGTGGGTTTGACTCAGAGGCTCTTGTTGTAGCTGTCATCAGAGAGGGATATTTCTTTCACTAAACTTTTCTTTTTTACTCACCAGAATGAGAAGAACATCTTGATCAGTAACTCCTCAGCTGTGTCCATGAGCACTGAGGTTATGAGCGGGGAAGAGCTGGGCGAGGAGCTGGACATGCCCCACGACACGCCGCACTCCCCGCTCTCCGCCCAGACCTCGACTCTGGCCGCCATGGATGACCCGCACCATCGCATCACGCTCAAATCAGAACCCGAGTTGGAGATCTTAGACCAGCATGGGATATTGGCCAGAGACTCGGAGACAGACGATTGAATGATATCTGTTTGTTTTCATTCAATACAACAGATATAATCAATGATGGATGAATAAAAATAATTATGCAGATAATGGCAATAAATAATAATGACTGCCAGTTGTACAAGTAATTAGCCACCATAGTAGTACATTATTAGAGTAATTGTAAGAAATTATGAATACAACTAAAAGATTAGAATATTTGACATTATTTCCTGCTGAACGTTTATCTTAGTTCAATAAACAATAACACAGATCCCTTATAATGTTTGATGATTATTTTGATATTTGAATAATATTTTCCCTATTTTATGTTTTTTTGGGGAATCAATGTTCAGTACTACAAGAACAAATCACCAAGTTAGCCATAATAGAGAGGTCACTTCCCCAAAATCTAATGCCTATGTACAAATACAAGATGAATGTATGTTATGCACAAAATCTAAACCCAGCAGCCAAACACTTGGAAGATTACATTTAACTTTTATGCTGCGTAGAGATGAAAAAATATATCCATAACTATATATATATATTTTTTTTTTACTAGTGAGTTAGTTATACATACATAGAAATTTAAATAAAAAAATTCACTGCCATAGATCTGCCTTCTATGTCTCTTATCTAGTTTGAAATAGTTATGTATTTTATCCTGAAGTGTTGGATGAGAGTGTGGGGGCAATGATTCTCTTGCCTCTTCCATATTGTTATCCTCATGTTGAATAAATTAACTATAATAATTGGGCATTAGTTTTCATTCATGGAGTGTGTGTGATTACAATGAGATACAGTATGTTAAAATATAAGTCAATCTTTGCATAAAACATCTTTTCCATGGAGTTAATATATTATCAGTGACTACTTGCAAGTTTAGTATCAATATCTTCATACTGGTGGGAGGTGTAATCTGGTGCTCAAGAGAGTGCACAAATGACCAAGCAGAACCACGGGAACAATGGAGTGGCTCTATCAACCACCTAAGTTCCTCCTACTAGCCTCATGGCCTGGCAGATGCATCTCTCAGGGTACAATTTGAGTCTGGACCACTCCACCTAATGTTTATTAAAATGTAAAACTGTTCCTGTTATCAACGCAACCTGCGGCCAAAGACTGCAAGGGGTGAAATATCTGTCCATGGCCAGGAGTACCAGTTTGATGGCCACTCTTCAACTCATCCTCTTCCTGTGTTAAATTTTTGGCCCAATATGAAACCCCAAAGCAACATGACTTATATTCCCAAGAGGTGATCAGGTTTCCAGGCATGACAGCAATTGAGTGTGTATAAGAGCACAGTTCTATAAGTCACAAGGCAGAAATACTGTACATGCCATCAACAGATGCCAACTTTCACTTCATGTACAGTAATAAGATTGATTACAGTGCAAGTGACTGCCTCCTGGCTAGATTATGTTGCCAAGTAGGTATTTATCTTTCACTCACTCACACATGAGAGCCTCCCAGTCTCTTCTCAGTAGCTTTTCAGCTTTCTTCACGTAGACATCTCAGCTGTGGACTCACTTCACCATGTGTTTCTATCCCCCCAACCCCGAAGCATAAGTCTAGTACAGTATTGTGATCAATTACTGGAGCAGTAACAATGATTGTTAATATTGTAAATAGTAATAATATAGTAAAACAAATGTCCTGTACCTCACAATGTCTACAAATTAGTGTGTATACCACGTTACTACTGCGTTAAACACACCCACTACTTCAAGAACGTTCTCAACTCTTCCTAGCCCAGGTAAGGACAATTATTTATTTCTTGCTTATATCATGCTTGACCAGTAGGTAAGACTAGCATTACGTTTAATTTGTTTTTTTAAATATTCCCGAAATATACCTGCATTGGGGAGAGAGGGGTACCAACCATAGTCCAAAGCCCAGGAGTTAAAGGTTTTTCCAGGGGTTCAGAAGTAGCACATCACTGATATATAGTTTGACTCATAGACACAAATTAAAGTCTTCTCTACACATGCACACACAACAGGTATCATGCCAACTTTCAATCCATAAATTTGCCACTTTATCATACAAAAATAGGAAAACACTTGGCAAATACCAATTCATTATTAAGAAACAATGAGATTATTAAAACTTTTTGTATTTGCATTCACAAAATAAAATATTAATTGAAAAATTACAAAATCCGCGAGATATTTTTAACTTTACCAATGGCAGACTCCATTTTGAAAAAGAGAGAGACCATAAAACTACATTATACAGTATTAGCCTACAACCAGAGCAATGCAAAATCTTAACATACGTGCTTTATAAGAGAATAACAGGATAAAGAAATTGTGAAGGTGGCCTCCAACCCAGAATGAATAATTTTGCATTTTTCGTTAAACCCCAAAACTAAACCAACCATAAAATCGTAATTTAATTATGTTCATTAAATCCCACATATGTGAAAAATTTTCTTCTAGGAACTTTTCCAAATACCAAATTAAACATAATTAGACCAATATTCAGGGAGGTGTGGAGACTACCCCACAGCACTCCATTCTTTGAATATTAATGATATTGTTTTCAGGAATTCTTATAAAGGGGAGATTGTCCCAGACACGATCCAAGTGGCTCCAGAGCAACTTCTCTTCACTCTTCACGATCTCTTTCTAATTGCGTTCATTAAATGTGGCATAGGCAAAAACCATTTCTCCCCAGGCTTTTTTGCTCATAATGAATTCAGAGCAATTGGAGCAATATTAAGGAATTATAGCTACATTACTTTCCAGGAAGTGTCCATTCATAATATTGCTATTACCGGCACCAGAGTATTTTCTTATTGATTTAGGACGAAATTAATGTTCCCAATTTTCATTTCCATGTACTATACAGGATTGTTGATGTAATAGATTCTGTTTTGTAAATGCCTGGATGAACAAATGGTCCCCAGTGAATGGAAAGTGGCTTATGTGAGTCCTATCTTCAAGAAGGGCGATAGGCACTCCACGAACAACTATAGACCGGTGAGCCTGACCAGCATAATATGTAAAGTACTTGAGAGTATTATCAGAGATGCAGCGATGGAACATCTACTACGAAACAACCTTGTAAAAGATTGCCAACACGGTTTTATGCCGGGGCGCTCTTGCTTGACACAATTGCTCAAGGTATTGGATATTTGGACCCATATTCTAGAACGGGGTGGTAATATCGACAATATTTACCTAGATTTTGCCAAGGCTTTCGACAGTGTACCCCACGAAAGGCTGAAAATCAAACTGGAAGGGTACGGAATTCGGGGAAATGTCCTAGCGTGGATAGAAGACTTTCTACATGACCGCAAGCAATGTGTGGTGATTAATGGCACGAAATCGTCATCTGTACCTGTAACAAGTGGGGTACCGCAGGGTAGTGTATTGGGCCCGCTGTTGTTTGTTTGTTTCATAATGATATGCCTGACGTTGTACACTCCTCCATACAAATGTTTGCCGATGACGCCAAGTTATTTCGGGAAATTAAGAACCAAGCGGACTGTGAAGAGCTGCAGAAGGACCTCTGTGGGCTCCAGGAATGGTCGAAGGAATGGCTGCTGAGATTCAATGTCACGAAGTGTAAGAGGATGCACCTGGGGCGTACCAACGGTAAGGAGGCGTACCATATGTCCCAACGGGATGAAGAAAATGTACTAGTTGAGACTGTGTGTGAGAAGGACCTAGGTGTGTATGTTGACAATGAGCTGAAGTTCTCGGGCCATTGTGAGAAGAAGGTAAATCAGGCAAATAAATTATTGGGTCTTATAAGAAGGTCGTTCAGATATCTAGACGGTCCGTCCCTCGTGACGATCTTCAGGAGTGAAGTGCTTCCCCATCTGGAGTACTGTCACCCCATCTGGTCCCCGAGATATGCTAGGGACTGTCAGTTGGTTGAAAATGTTCAAAGGAGGGCCACCAAACTGGTGCCTGCACTTCGGCATCTCAGCTACCCTGAGAGATTGGAGCGCCTGAACTTGCCTAGCTTATACTACAGACGGGCAAGGGGGGACCTAGTTGAGGTTTATAAGCATCTCAGGGGGCACTACTCAGTTGAGTGTCCTTACTTGGAGCTGGCGGACGCTCGCCCCACAAGGGGTCACAGCTCAAGATTGAAGAAGCCGCAAGTCCGGAAAACCGTGAGGGCAAACTTTTTCGGAGTGAGGGTTGTAAACTCTTGGAACAATCTACCAGAGAGTGTTGTGACGGCACCGAGTGTGAGCTCTTTCAAGAGAAGACTTGACCAACACTGGAGCGGGTTCAGGTACATTCAGGAGCCGGTGCATGCCCAGTATTTGCCAACAGTGCGTGACAGAGACGTGACCGATCGCCCGGGCGGCTAGCGAGCCGACCTTTTGGTGAAGAATATAAAGGAAAAGAGACGTGACCGATCGCCCAAGCGGCTAACAAGCCGATCAGTGGCGAAGAGGATAAAAGTAAAAGTATTCTCCTAAAGAGTACTGAACGGTTGTTGTAAATCTATTTGTTTGCAGTTCTGAACGATCCTGGATTGTCCTTTTGTATTGACAAAATATATTTTCTCAAATGGATACATTAACGTCACTTTATGAGAATTACCACAAGGAATTTAAGACGGATTAGAGAAATATTAAGGAAGATATAGAGACTTTGCCCTTCAGCACTCTCTTCTATGAATGTGAATAATACCGTTGTTGGTAATTGTTCTAAAGTGATGTTTATTTTTTCATTTGATAGAATAATTATTGTCAACACATATGGACATCCCAAAAGTATGCCAGACACCTTCCATGTGTCTTTACAGGTACCGCTCATCATTCTTCAGGACGATATTCCAGCCAAAGTTTTACTACATCAGCAAACTCATATATTGAAATTAAATTTTGGGGAATTATTTACTTCCGAAAAAAAAAATTAACCCAGGGGCCGATAATAGCAACATTATGAGAGAAGACCAGGTCGGACCGACGCTGCCGTCACCAGCACCAAATACGTACACACTACCACACACATACACATACATCACCGTCTTCGCCCACCTCTAGACAATACTCTATTTTGCGCTCAACTCCAAATCTAAAGGTAAAATACAGTAATCGAAGGATTAAGTCGGACGTCGCCCCCACCACCACCTCACACGCGCACACACACAGCTACTTGTAGAGTCGAGACGAGTCTTAATTTTTCCTACACATCAAAATCTAAATCATGTATGGAATCGCGTCCCGATTGCGTTCATTCGATGCGGCGTATGCGAATAGCCTTTCTTTGGCAAAAGTTTCTTTGCTCAATATGAATTTCTTAGGGATTAGAGCAATATTAAGGGAGATATGGAGATTTTACCCTTCAGTAGTCTCCTCGTTGAATGTGAATAAATCCGTTGTTAGTAATTCTTCTAAATTGATTATTATTTGTCCATTTGATGGAATATATGTTATCAGCACAAAAGAATCATCCCAAAGCATCCCAGACACCCTCCAAGTGAAGTTACATGTACCTCTCATCACTCTTTAGGGCGATATTCGAGCCAAAGTTATACAATATCAGCAAAGTTATATATGGAAATTAAATTTGGGGGTATTATTTACTTCCGAAATCAATAAAATTTATCCCTGGGGCCGATAATAGCAATATTATGAGAGAAGACTTCCTGGAAAGAAATGTAGCCGTAATTCCTTTAATATTGCTCTAATCGCTCTGAAATTAATTATGAGCAAAGAAACGCGATTCCGTGGCTTGTTTAGATATTGATTTTGATGAAAAATGCAGAATTCGCGCGACCAGGTCGGACGGACGCTGCCGCCACCGGCACCAAATACGTACACACTACTACACACACACACACACACATACGTAACCGTCGTCGCCCACCTCTAGACAAATACTCTATTTTGCGCTCAACTCCAAATCTAAAGGTAAAATACAGAATTCGGAGGATAGAGTCGGACGTCGCCCCCACCACCACCACACACGCGCACACACAGCTACTTGTAGAGTCGAGACGAAGTCTTAATTTTTCCTACACAATTAAATTATTGTTGACTTGAAATCTCCGCTAACGACAAGTGAGAGGGGTCAGAAAGCGTCTTATCAGCGCCTGACCATTCTGTGGAGTATTATTCCCCTGTCGTGAAGTGGAGTCACCAGGCGTTCGTCATGCAGCGCGCCCGGACTCACAGTGGGAGGGAAGAGTGTGGTTACCCACCCACCACCCCCCACCTGGATCCATCTGTGGTTTCGCGATCGTTGATTGCAGTATTTCCAGTGTCATCAGCCAGTCCCCCATATATACGGGATTGCAGAAAATTTGACATTCAGTGGAGGCGACATCGTATCAGCGCATAGCCTACAGCGGGAGGGAAGATTGACGTCACCCGCACGCCGACACCCACCCCACAGCAGATAGCATCTAGATGGATCGCGTTTTCTTTACAGACGCCTAACTCCTGTAATACTGTAGGTATTTAAAGAGTAAAATACTTTATACACAGTGAAACTATATAGCTTCTCAAGTGATTGTTACAACTAACAGTCATAACACCATATACACAACTGGTAAAGGTAGAGGAATTATGTTCTCCCAATTACTGTGGCATACTGGTTTAGAAGAAGAATATATATATATATATATATATATATATATATATATATATATATATATATATATATATATATATATATATATATATACTGTATATATACATATATAAAACGTAAATATGCAGTAGCAATCACAGATATTGTTATATGTGTTACATTTACTACAGCGAAGAGAGGGATAGGCACAGTATTTCCTGCCCCCCTCACAGCACTTCCAAAGTGGCATCGTTAGTAGCGGCGCTTAGCAAAGTTGAAGTGTTGTCAGTGCCGGTGAGAGTGGATAATACCAGATTGGCTCTTGATATAGACACAAGTGCTTGCGCTAATGTATTGGCCTTGACATCCTATCAAGAGTTACAATGTAAATTCCCTCACCGAGGCTTCATATGGCGACCTAGTAACGCTGAGCTCGAAGGAGTATCAGGTACTCAGCTGAGCATTCATGGAATTGTGACGTTACCACTCAGATTTTCAAGACGTGGTTCTCCCTTCTACGCGGACTTTTATGTAAGTTCAGCAGTATTTGCCAGCTGGCGGGTTACTTGGTCTCCCAACCCTTAAAACGAACATGATAGATGTTCATCCACGAAATAATACAATTACGTTTAAAGGTGTTTCCTAAAACGCTATGAGCCATTCTGAACCTATGCTCACCGCTAGATCGAAAAGTGTTGTCCACCAATCCTATTAAGAGGAAGGTGGATGATGCGTCAGAGCTACCTCATGACCTCAACCCCACACTTTCACAGCGTGATTACAGCAGCAATAGTTGGAAGATAGTACCTGCAATTTTGAAGAGTACTCTCCATTACCAGAATGAGGAATTCACCAATGCAACAATCCTGTGAGTTGAAGTGAACATTAGTTTCTGCAAATGATTCGTTCACTACCCAGGGTGTGACAGGACGTTACTGCAGTTGTTGTGACTGCTCATCAATCAACATCCTGTCAACAAAATTCTTTCGTATGGCGTGAACAACCCCCAGTTACCAGCACCCCAGCACCCACCCTAGTGATGATGACACATCCGGTCTGCGAGATGGTCTCTGCATTCTGAGGTATGGTGTTGTGGATGACGTTGTGTAACAATTAGCGGCGGTTTGCTGTACTCAGGATTTTCGTGAACACTGACCCAGTCACCAGACCTTGGAATCAGCTGTGTCTACTGTGAGCGACACACACACAAGTCTACCACAGACTTAAATTTTCACCTGATCTTCCCTCCTCCTCCACCTCCTCCTCTGCTTGTCCTTCTGACCTTCGTGATTGTACAGGCGGCCACAAGAGTCCGGCCCACTGGATGTGGGCCAAGTGTCACCACTGGATACGGGCCGAGTGTCACCACTGGATGTGGACCGAGTGTCACCACTGGATGTGGGCCGAGTGTCACCACTGGATGTGGGCCAAGGTCACCACTGGATGTGGGCCGAGGTCACCACTGGATGTGGGCCGAGTGTCGCCACTGGATATGGGCCGAGGTCACCACTGGATGTGGGCCGAGGTCACCACTGGTTAACTTCACCTGTATCCTACAGAGACAAATGTGACAAGATTAGATACGGAAAATTAAATAGATTATCAGTTTGGCCAGAAATTTTCATAATGACTTTACACTTGACTGTATGTGAGTTGTGTGTGTTTGTGAAGAGAGTGTTGGTTAGGTTTAGGTTTGATTAGGTTAAGCTTTGATTAGGTTAAGGTTTGATTAGGATAGTTTGGGTTGGGTAGGGTTAGGTATGGTTAGGTTAGGCTAGCTTTGGGGTAGCTAATCTTAAAGGGAGATATCTTTGAGGTAATGGGGAAGGGGAGTGAGACGAACGATGAGTAACAATGAGGAGTCCTTGAAAAGCCTGATAACTTTTAGAAGATATGAACGAGGAAACGATGGATAAAATGAGAGAAGAATGACAGACAAGATAAACACAGGAAGGTGACGTTAGCCAGATGTGAAGAATGAGAAAACGTCGTGGAGAAGAGGAAAATATAGAAGACACGGAGAGGTTATCAGTTCCTAATATGGGGAAAGAAAAAAGGTGAGGAAAGAGGCAAGAAAGAGCAGGGCCTAGGAAAGTGAGAGTGAGAGAAAGTGGAGACATTGAAGGCAGATTGAAATAGTAGTGAAGGTAGGAAGGAGCAAGAGCATGGTTGCAAAGGAGGAGAGAAGGGTAGGAAGTAAGAGGGTGGAGTAGAGACTGAGGAAAGACAGGGACAGTTAATTTAGTTCTCTCTCTCTCTCCACTCTCCTCCTCCCCCTCCTCCAACAGTAGACTCTCTCCCCACCTCATCTCCTCCACCCTCCTTTCACCTCTTCCACCTCCTCTGACTTTCCTCTCACATATCCTCTTCTACCTCACGATAAAAGTTTACTCAAATATTAGACAAAAAAATAGTGCTATTTTCATTAAAAGTTTCAGGCGCAGTGTATGAGCAGAATGTGGAGATAGACAGGAGGCGAGAAGGAAGATAAAAAAGAGAGACAAGAAATGTCGAAAGAGAGTTGATGAAAGAGATGGGTATGGTAGGAATGAGGTTTAAAAAGAAGGAGGGTGAGAAGGTGGAAGAGGAGGAGGAGCATGAGAAGAAGAAGGAGGAGAAGGAGCAACAGAAGATTGGGAGGGAGGAAGAGGATGGTGGCAGGAGTGTAGTATGAGGTTGAGTTTGTGGGAGATGATGGAGAATGAAATCCATAGGAGTGAGGTAGAGAACAGGAGGGAATGAGAGTAATGACATAAGAAAGGAAAGAGAGATGCATGATTCGGTCTTCTCCAGAAAAAAGTTTGTTAGTGGCTAAAAAAAAAAAGAAGATATCTGAAATCGTGTCGTTATTCTGATTCTTCTGTAATTTTCAACCAGTCGCTCTATAGTATTACCCATAAAAGAGAATTTATCATCATTCTTCGTTATGTATATAGTTTAGTCTACATGTAATGTCTGAAACTGTCGTACGAGCAAAAGCAACCATATTTTGAGACTAAAATCTCTTCATATACTTGAATTATCTCTCTCTCTTGTTACTTTATTTCTTCTTATATCTCATCCCTGTGTGTTCATCTCCACCCTTCTTTAATAGCGGACAAATCCATTGCCAGCTGTCATCTTTTTTCTTCTTCTAAATTACGATAAATCAAGATATAAAAGAGGCTGGGATATCTCACTCGTTCTCTTCAGCATTACTATAAAACATATCACCATGTAACTCAGACCTTTCACAATATATGAAGCAGAGGAGATGACGTATATAAGATGTATCGACTAGAGAAGCAGGTTATGAGACACATGAGCGTCCCGACGTGTACACATTCCAACCATGAACCATGATATGTAGAGTGCTATATCATCCGCGGCGGCAGATGAGGTGGCCACTTTCTTGTACCAGAGGCAGGTGATGTGAGGGAGGTCGTGGTGGTTACTTTCTTGTACCAGAGTCAGGTGATGTGAGGGAGGTGGTGGTGGCTACTTTCTTGTACCAGAGTCAGGTGATGTGAGGGAGGTCGTGGTGGTTACTTGTACCAGAGGCAGGTGATGTGAGGGAGGTGGTGGTGGCTACTTTCTTGTACCAGAGGCAGGTGATGTGAGGTAGTTGGTGGTGGCTACTCTCTTGTACCAGAGGCAGGTGATGTGAGAGAGGTGGTGGTGGCTATTTTCTTATACCAGAGGCAGGTGATGTGGGGGAGGGGAGGTAGTTACTTTCTTGAACCAGAGGCAGGTGATGTGAGGGAGGTAGTGGTGGCTACTTACTGGTGTCAGAGGCAGGTGATGTGAGGGAGGTGGTGGTGGCGACTTTCTTGTACCAGAGGCAGGTGATGTGAGAGGTGGTGGTGGCTACTTTCTTGTACCAGAGGCAGGTGATGTGAGAGAGGTGGTGGTGGCTACTTTCTTGTACCAGAGGCAGGTGATGTGAGAGAGGTGGTGGTGGCTACTTTCTTGTACCAGAGGCAGGCCAGAGGGAGGTGATGGTGGCTACTTTCTTGCACCAGAGGCAGGTGTTGTGAGGGAGGTGGTGGTGGCTACTTTCTTGTACCAGAGGCAGGTGCTGTGGAGGGAGGATGGTGGCTACTTTGTATCAGAGGCAGGTGATGTGAGGGAGGTGGTGGTGGCCACTTCTTGTACCAGAGGCAGGTGATGTGGGAGGGGGGGAAGTTACTGTACCAGAGGCAGGTGATGTGAGGGAGGTGGTGGTGGCTACTTCTTGTACCAGAGGCAGGTGATGTGAGGGAGGTGGTGGTGGCCACTTCTGTACCAGAGACAGGTGATGTGAGGAGGTGGTGGTGGCCACTTTCTGTACCAGAGGCAGGTGCTGTGAGGGAGGTGATGGTGGCTACTTTCTTGTACCAGAGGCAGGTGAGAGGGAGGTGGTGGTGGCTACTTTCTTGCACCAGAGGCAGGTGATGTGAGGGAGGTGATGGTGGCTACTTTCTTGTACCAGAGACAGGTGATGTGAGGGAGGTGGTGGTGGGCCACTTCTTGTACCAGAGGCAGGTGCTGTGAGGAGGTGATGGTGGCTACTTTCTTGTACCAGAGGCAGGTGTATGTGAGGGAGGTGGTGGTGGCTACTTTCTTGTACCAAGAGGCAGGTGCTGTGGAGGGAGGTGATGGTGGCTACTTTCTTGTACCAGAGGCAGGTGTTGTGAGGGGAGGTGGTGGTGGCTACTTTCTTGTGCAGCAGGTGTTGTGAGGGAGGTGGTGGTGGCTACTTTCTTGACCAGAGGCAGGTGAGGAGGAGGTGATGGTGGCTACTTCTTGTATCAAGAGGCAGGTGATGAGGGAGGTGGTGGCCACTTTCTGTAGAGGCAGGTGATGTGGAGGGGGGTGCTACTTTTGTACCTGAGGCAGGTGATGTGAGGAGGAGGTGTGGCTACTTTGCACAAGGCAGGTGATGTGAGGGAGGTGGTGGGGCCCACTTTCTTGTACCAGAGGCAGGTGATGAGGAGGTGGTGGTGGCTACTTCTACCAGAGGCAGGTGTTGTGAGGGAGGTGGTGGTGGCTAGCCTTGTACCAGAGACAGGTGATGTGAGGGAGGTGGTGGTGGCTACTTTCTTTGTACCAGAGGCAGGTGATGTGGGAGGGAGGTGGTGGTGGCCACTTTCTTTGCACCAGAGGCAGGTGATGTGAGGGGAGGTGGTGGTGGCCACTTTCTTGTACCAGAGGCAGGTGCTGTGAGGGAGGTGATGGTGGCTACTTGTACCAGAGGCATGGAGGGAGGTGGTGGTGGCTCCTGTACCAGAGACAGGTGATGGGAGGGAGGTGGTGGGCCACTCTTGTACCAGAGGCAGGTGCTGAGGGGAGGTGATGGTGGCTACTTTGTACCAGAGGCAGGTGTTGTGAGGGAGGTGGTGGTGGCTACTTTCTTGTACCAGAGGCAGGTGCTGTGAGGGGAGGTGATGGTGGCTACTTGTACCAGAGGCAGGTGATGTGAGGGAGGTGGTGGTGGCTACTTTCTTGTACTCAGAGGGATGGGGGAGGGGGGGGGGGGTACTTTCTTTGTACCTGAGGCAGGTGATGTGAGGGAGGTGGTGGTGGCTACTTTGTACCAGAGGCAAGTGATGTGAGGGAGGTGGTGGTCTACTTTGAACCAGAGGCAGGTGCTGGGGGAGGTGATGGTGGCTACTTTGTACCAGGAGGCAGGTGATGTGAGGGAGGTGGTGGTGGCCACTTTCAGCCAGAGGCAGGTGATGAGGAGGTGGTGGTGGCTACTGTACCAGAGGCAGGTGATGTGAGGGAGGTGGTGGTGGCTACTCTCTTGTACCAGAGGCAGGTGCTGTGGAGGAGGTGGTGGTGGTGGCTACTTTCTTGCACCAGAGGCAGGTGATGTGAGGGAGGTGGTGGTGGCCACTTTCTTGTACCAGAGGCAGGTGATGTGAGGGAGGTGATGGTGGCTACTTTCTTGTACCAGAGGCAGGTGATGGAGGGAGGTGGTGGTGGCTACCTCTGTACCAGAGGCAGGTGCGAGGAGGTGGTGGTGGCTACTTTGTACCAGAGGCAGGTGATGTGGGGAGGGAGGTGGTGGCCACTTTGTACCAGAGGCAGGTGCTGGAGGAGGTGGTGGTGGCTACTTTGTACCAGAGGCAGGTGATGTGAGGGAGGTGGTGGTGGCCACTTCTTGCAACCAGAGGCAGGTGATGTGAGGGAGGATGGTGGCTACTTTGTACCAGAGGCAGGTGATGTGAGGGAGGTGGTGGTGGCTACTCTCTTGTACCAGAGGCAGGTGCTGTGAGGAGGTGGTGGTGGTGGCTACTTTTGCACCAGGAGGCAGGTGATGTGAGGGAGGTGGTGGTGGCTACTCTCTTGTACCCAGAGGCAGGTGCTGTGAGGGAGGTGGTGGTGGTGGCTACTTTGTACCAGAGGCAGGTGATGTGAGGGAGGTGGTGGTGGTGGCTTACTTTCATGCCAGAGGCAGGGTGATGTGAGGAAGGTGGTGGTGGCTACTTTGTACCAGAGGCAGGTGATGTGAGGGAGGTGGTGGTGGCTACCTTTACATTGCAGAGGCTGCTGTGGGAGGAGGTGGTGGTGGCTACTTTGTACCAGAAGCAGGTGGATGAGGAGGTGGTGGTGGTGGCTACGTTCTTGTACCAGAGGCAGGTGGGAGGGAGGTGGTGGTGGCTACTTTCTGTACCAGTGGCAGGTGATGTGAGGGGAGGTGGTAGGTGGCTACTTTCTGCCAGAGGCAGGTGATGTGGGAGGAGGTGGTGGTGGCTACTTTTGTACCAGAGGCAGGTGAGATGTGGGAGGTGGTGGTGGCTACCTCTTTGTACCAGAGGCAGGTGCTGTGGAGGAGGTGGTGGTGGCTACTTTCTTCAGAGGCAGGTGATGTGAGGAGGTGGTGGTGGTGGCTACGTTCTTATGCCAGAGGAAGGTGATGGAGGGAGGTGGTGGTGGCTACCATGCACCTGAGGGGCAGGTGAGTGAGGGAGGTGGTGGTGGCTACTCTGTACCAGAGGCAGGTGATGTGAGGGAGGTGGTGGTGGTGGCTACTTGTACCAGAGGCAGGTGATGTGAGGGAGGTGGTGGTGGTGCTACTTTTTAAGCAGAGGTAGGTGATGTGTGGGAGGTGGTGGTGGCTGCCATGTCCCTGGAGGCAGGTGATGTGAGGGAGGTGGGGTGGCCTGTACCAGAGGCAGGTGATGTGAGGAGGTGGTGGTGGTGGCTACTTATGCCAGAGGCAGCGAAGAGGGACAATGGGAGGATCACCGACCGACCTTCGTTCCCTGGGGCAAGCACAGGGGACGGGGAGGAGGGTTCGCTCACCAGAGGATGGCACTAAGGAGGATGTCTGTTTCTGCCACCCA
>NW_024733231.1:9092082-9112247 GCF_018991925.1 Homarus americanus
TATTTACTTCCGAAATCAAGAAAATATACCTTGGGGCCGATAATAGCAATAATATGAGCGGAGACATCCTGGAAAAAATGCAGCTGCAATTCCACTAATACTGCTGTAATCGTTCTGAAATTACTTAGGAGCAAAGAAACCTTTACCAAAGAAAGGGTTTTCGCACATGCTGTATCGATTGAGCGCAATCAGAACGCGATTCCATGGATGCTCTACATTTAGATTTTGATGAAAAATGCACAATTCGCGTGACCGGGTCAGACGCTGCCGTCACCAGCACCAAACGTACACACTACCACACACATACATCACCATCTTCGCCTACCTCTAGACAATACTCTATTTTTGCGCTCAACACCAAATCTAAAAGGTAAAATACAGTATTCGCGAAGGATTCAGTCGGACGTCGTCCCCCACCACCACCACAAATACGCACCCACAGCCCGAGGTGAGACAGATTCTGCATTTTCCTCAAAAATCAAAATCTAAACCAGCCATGGGAATCGCGTCCCGTGCGCTCATTAGATGCGGCGTATTAAAAGACCCTTTCTTTGGTAAAGGTTTCTTTGCTCATAATGAATTTCAGAGGGATTAGAGCAATATTAAGGAAGATATGGAGACTTTACCCTTCACCAGTCTCTTCGTTGAATGTGAAAAAATCCGTTGTTAGTAATTCTTCTAAATCGATGATTATTTGTCCATTTGATGGAATAAATGTTGTCAATATAAAAGAATAGCAATAAGGCATCCCAGACACCCTCCAAGTGACTTTACAGGTACCTCTCATCACTCTTCAGGACGATATTCCAGTCAAACCCTTACTACACCAGTAAACCTGTATATGGAAATGAAATTTGGGTGTATTATTTACTTCCGAAATCAATAAAATATACCTTGGGGCCGATAATAGCATTTTTATGAGCGGAGACATCCCGGAAAGAATGTAGCTGCAATTCCATTAATAATGCTCTAATCGCAATGAAATTACTTATGAGCAAAGAAATCTTTCTCGTAGATAGGGTTTTCGAACATGCTGTATCGATGGAGCGCAATCAGAACGCGATTCTGTGGCTGCTTTAGATTTTGATTTTGATGAAAAATGCACAATTCGCGTGACCAGGTCAGACGCTGCCGTCACCAGCACCAAATACGTACACACTACCACAAACATACACATACATCACCGTCGTCGCCTACCTCTAGACAATACTCTATTTTGCGCTCAACACCAAATCTAAAGGTAAAAATACAGAATTCGAAGGATTCAGCCGGACGTCGCCTCCACCACCACCACAAACGCACCCACAGCCCAAGGTGAGACGAATTCTGCATTTTTCCTCAAAATCAAAATCTAAACCAGCCATGGAATCGCGTCCCTATTGCGCTCATTAGATGCGGCGTATTAAAAGACCCTTTTGTATAGTAAAGGTTTCTTTGCTCATAATGAATTTCAGAGGGATTAGAGCAATATTAAGGAAGATATGGAGACTTTACCCTTCACCAGTCTCTTCGTTGAATGTGAAGAAATCCGTTGTTAGTAATTCTTCTAAATCGATGATTATTTGTCCATTTCATGGAATAAATGTTGTCAATATAAAATAATAGCAATAAAGCATCCCAGACACCCTCCAAGTGACTTTACAGGTACCTCTCATCACTCTTCAGGACGATATTCCAGTCAAACCCTTACTACACCAGTAAACCTGTATATGGAAATGAAATTTGGGTGTATTATTTACTTCCGAAATCAATAAAATATACCTTGGGGCCGATAATAGCAATATTATGAGCGGAGACATCCCGGAAAGAAATGTAGCTGCAATTCCATTAATATTGCTCTAATCGCTATGAAATTACTTATGAGCAAAGAAACCTTTCTCGAAGAAAGGGTTTTCGAACATGCTGTATCGATGGAGTGCAATCAGAACGCGATTCCGTGGCTGCTTTAGATTTTGATTTTGATGAAAAATGCACAATTCGCGTGACCAGGTCAGACGCTACCGTCACCAGCACCAAATACGTACACACTACCACAAACATACACATACATCACCGTCGTCGCCTACCTCTAGACAATACTCTATTTTGCGCTCAACTCCAAATCTAAAGGTAAAAATACAGTATTCGAAGGATTCAGCCGGACGTCGCCTCCACCACCACAAACGCACCCACAGCCCAAGGTGAGACGAATTCTGCATTTTTCCTCAAAATCAAAATCTAAACCAGCCATGGAATCGCGTCCCGATTGCGCTCATTAGATGCGGCGTATTCAAAGACCCTTTCTTTAGTAAAGGTTTCTTTGCTCATAATGAATATCAGAGAGATTAGAGCAATATTAAGGAAGATATGGACACTTTACCCTTCACCAGTCTCTTCGTTGAATGTGAAGAAATCCGTTGTTAGCAATTCTTTTAAATCGATGAGTATTTGTCCATTTGATGGAATAAATGTTGTCAATATAAAAGAATAGCAATAAAGCATCCCAGACACCCTCCAAGTGACTTTACAGGTACCTCTCATCACTCTTCAGGACGATATTCCAGCCAAACCCTTACTACACCAGCAAACCTGTATATGGAAATGAAATTTGGGTGTATTATTTACTTCCGAAATCAAGAAAATATACCTTGGGGCCGATAATAGCAAAAATATGAGCGGAGACATCCTGGAAAAAATGTAGCTGCAATTCCACTAATACTGCTGTAATCGTTCTGAAATTACTTAGGAGCAAAGAAACCTTTACCAAAGAAAGGGTTTTCGCACATGCTGTATCGATTGAGCGCAATCAGAACGCGATTCCATGGATGCTTTACATTTAGATTTTGATGAAAAATGCACAATTCGCGTTACCGGGTCAGACGCTGCCGTCATCAGCACCAAATACGTACACACTACCACACACATACACATACATCACCGTCTTCGCCTACCTCTAGAAAATACTCTATTTTGCGCTCAACACCAAATCTAAAGGTAAAATACAGTATTCGAAGGATTCAGCGGGACCTCGCCCCCCCCCTCCCCACCACCACCACACACGCACCCACAGACTGAGTTGAGACGAATTCTGCATTTTTCCTCAAAATCAAAATCTAAACCAGCCATGGAATCGCGTCCCGAGTGCGCTCATTAGATGCGGCGTATTGAAAGACCCTTCCTTTAGCGAAGGTTTCTTTGCTCATAATGAATTTCAGAGGGATTAGAGCAATATTAAGGAAGATATGGACACTTTACCCTTCACCAGTCTCTTCGTTGAATGTGAAGAAATCCGCTGTTAATAATTCTCTAAATCAATGAGTGTTTGTCCATTTGATGGAATAAATGTTGTCAATATAAAAGAATAGCAATAAAGCATCCCAGACACCGTCCAAGTGACTTTACAGGTACCTCTCATCACTCTTCAGGACGATATTCCAACCAAACCCTTACTACACCAGCAAACCTGTATATGGAAATGAAATTTGGGTGTATTATTTACTTCCGAAATCAATAAAATATACCTTGGGGCCGATAATAGCAATAATATGAGCGGAGACATCCCGGAAAGAAATGTAGTTGCAATTCCATTAATATTGCTCAATTATTTTTATATATTGACGATTGTGTTTGTTAACTTTTCCGATTTTCAATATTTAGTTAGAAAAATCGATGTTAAAAAGTTCCAACCTCCTCCACCTTAAACTCTGACTGATCCCCTCCAGTGCATCAACTTTGAGAGCCTGAAATATTACTACCTTTGATCTGCGTATGTCAGAAAGTGGTGTATCTGTGAGGGATACTGCCAGTAGGAGGAAGACGATGAAGAGGAGGAAGGGTGGGAATAGGGTATCAGTGGGAGGATGAGGAGGAGGACGAAGAATAGGTAAGGTAGGAGAGGGTATCAGTGTAATGCAACCCCTGTAGTGATATCTATCATACTTTACACACACACACAGGACAGGTAATAAATCCACCTTTTGGGAAATGGTCTGGTCGGGATTGCATATTTTAACATGATACAATGGCCGTGTAGTGGCCTGCAAACCTTATAACTCTCCCCCTCTATTTACCGTCTTTTGTGATCTGTTCCAGGCTGTCTCTCGCAACTTGTGGTGGTTGCTGAGGTCCTCGGGGCTGTACATCGGGTGGTGAAGTACGTCATCGCTTACACAGACGCAGGAGGGACGGTCACCACCATCCTTTAACACACACACAGAGACACACTCACACATTCTTCTGTTGACCTGACCGGCATGATGGGGCGAGGTGAGTAGCAGATGTTGTGTGTTTTCTGTCTCTCTCTTCGTTATTTCAATTTTCTCTCTCTTCCCCTTTATTTCATCCACTCCTTTTTTATGCCCTCTGTACACTTACCTATACCACCCCCCACCCCCCCACCCACACACACACACACACACACAAAGAAAACAAATAGAGAAACTTACCTTCCTGTTTTAAGCTCCACTAAAGAGGTACCTGCTTGCAAGGTGCTCAAGTTGCAATTGCAGGAGAGAGATCACATTGAGGAGGGCAAATGGGCCAGTGAGAGAGAGAAAGTTAGGGAAAATACCTTCCAGGAAATTACTTTCTCTCTCTTAATAGGAGAGAAAGTTAGAGTGGGATAGTTGAGGTGTTTTAATGTTTGGTTGTTTGTACATACATACATACATACATACATACATACATACATACATACATACACAGGTATTAGTACAAATATTCTATAACTATGGTGAGTGTTCAGAGAATATTACAAAAGGCTTAGAGAGAGAGAAACAGGGCACCATGACACAGGTCCGCCATGTCCGCTGCGCAGTTGTCATGTTTGTGGTCATCTTCTCGGCACCTGTCATATACGTTGTCAACTATGAAGCCAAATTTCTTAAAACTTCTCATAGACTCTCAGAGATTTTCAAATATTTTAGAATTTAACTTTTTATTTATCGTTAAGTTTATTCATTCACTTTAATTATTTATTTAGTAGAGTTAATAACAGTGGAAGGCTTGTCTAGGCCGTTGTCCATATCCACGTATCAGAATAAAAAAAAAAATTAAACCCTAGACTGGAACTGTGGCTTAAGAGTTATATAAATTTTTGGGTTCATTTAAACACAAAGAAAATTAATACAAATTATTATTTTACTAAATTTAAAGCCATAGTATAAACTTAACACTAACAAGTGCCAATTGATAGCATATCAATCATATGCTTTTAGTTCTGAAAAAAAGGTTTACACGTCACAGAAACAAATCAGGTGAATTACACAATATAGCACATTACAAAATAATATTTACCTCAATACCTCACAAACATAACACACACAGGTGTTCATTATACGTATTGCATGGATTTCTGGTTACACTCATATTTGAAAGAGAGTGACCTGCATTTGTTGATATGTTACTTAAAGCTTCAAACTCCGAATACATGTAAAAATAATAATTACTCACAAAAGTCCTCTACACTTTCTGCTGTAAATCTGTAAACTCACAACTATGACCGGGAACTAAGCAAACTCCTGAATGAAAATACTTCAGGAACAACAGCTTCACTCCTTAACATCCCAAATGTATCAGTAACAGGTTCTTATCACTCTTATTTTTGTTCCCTTAAGTTTACAGAATAATTCATGACTTTGTCCTAATAATGATAATTCACACTAATTAATCTGTCTATTCATATCTTGTTATTCATAAATCTGTCATAATTATGGTAATTTACACTTTTCTATTTCACACAAATATCTCATCACTTTACTGTCAATCTCTTTTTTAGTCAATGAATCCCACAAGAAAAGCAAACACTCTACTCTTTGCTGCCGAACACCAACAGAATTTCATATACATTACCCATCAACTCTCAATATATCACACAATTAACTCATATGACCTACAACACTTATTGGTTATTATTCATGCAACACATCACTACAAGTCTGGAAAAGCTCAAAATTACTAAGACTTTACAAATTTTTTTTAACCTAACTCTTTAAAATCTTTCACAGAACACAAGAAATGAAAGATTCACTTATTTTTCATTAATAACTCACATTCCCAGCAGATATTGTCCACTGAAAAACATAGTCAATTATGAAGCAGTGTTCCATAGTATTTTACACAGTTTCCTTGATTCTCCACCTCTGTTTGCAGTAAGTCTCAAAAGCTTTCATATAATACCAAGAATTAGTCCCAGTAACATAAAACAATCAATTTCAATGGAGAATCAACCTTAAGAAAATTCTCTCATGGATTCAATAGTGATACCAACCTCCTTTCAATGTCTTGTTTGCACACAACCAATTGATGAGACATTATTTGACTTTCCCTAACCTTGGCAACTCTTTATCATAGTTCCAGGATTTCACAGAACATCACTTCAGATATTGTTTACATAGCCACACACTCCAGATGAAATTAACACCAACTCCTTAACTTTCCTTACACCACAGGTACCAACTGGTTACCTACTACCTTAACTGCAAGTCCCAATCACTCCTTATATCCCACCTCTGTAAACCCAGTTAGCAAAGACTGGAATATTTCTCACAGTTCCCAGTTACATAGCCACTCACTGAATACCACCGTTACCAATACCTTAGACGCTTCTCTACTCGTCCAGCTGACTTATTATAATATTTCAACCAACTTAACTCCCTCGTTCGGATAATAATACTCAACCCGAGAAGTGCGGCGCATGTCTATAGAACTGATGCATTTAAAAACTCGCGCGAGGACTAAGTTCGGTGGCTATTATTCTGTAGGCCTCATACCCCAACTCCTCCCACCACCAAGGATCAAGGAGGGACTGTGGGAGGGGATCAGGAGAGGGGATCAGGGGAGGACCTGTGGGGGTGAGGGGACTGTGGGGAAGGGGATCAGGGGGAGGACTGTGGGAGGGGATCGGGGAGGGATCGTGGGGAGGGGATCGTGAGGGATCGGGGAGGGATTGTGGGGGAGGGGGATCAGGAGGGATCAGGGGAGGGGACAAAGGAGGGGACTGTGGGGGACTGGGGTGATCAGGGGATCAGGATCTGTGGGGGCTGGGGGGGGGTCAGTGGGGTCAGGGGCTGTGGGGGCTGTGTGGCTGTGGGGGCTGGGGGATCAGGGGGTCAGGTGGGACTGTGGGAGGGGACTGTGGGGAGGGACTGTGGGGAGGGGGATCAGGAGGGGGGATTGTAGGGGAGGGGGGATTGTGTGAGGGGGGATTGTGGGGAGGGGGATTGTGGGGGGAGGGGGATTGTGGGGAGGGGGGCATTGTGGGGAGGGGGATTGTGGGGGTTGGGGGAGGGCTGTGGGATTGTGGGGACTAAGTGGGGGATTAGGGAAGCTATTCTACAAAGGGTCAGCATGGGAGACTGATGTATGTCACACCCCGGTGAGTGCGAGGAGCAACCCCCCTTCCGGTGTTACTAGTGTTGGTAAGAGGAAAGCTTAAAAAGCGCCTGCAAAGCGTAAACTTAAGCTACCATCTATTAGTAGTGAGGAAAAATGTTCAACATAAGTGCAAAGTGTTAGAGGCAAGCAGGATGTGAGTGTGTATGGGTGAGGAAGAAGCCTACGCATTACTATAAGCTGCTCCCTCTCCTGCGACCCCACGTGCCTCACCCCACGGCCTTGGAATCTGATTCGGAGCTCTTATCTCTGTCAGACGAACCTTCTCACGTGTGTCTGGACCGTTGCTCGACCCCTTGACATATTGGTGAGGGTTACGTGCGTTACCACTGTACCACCAACACTCAAGTGGTTAACCTGTGAGGATCACGTTGCACTGTCGTAGCCTCAAGATACGTCTACAGCACATCCTACCTCCTATTTGTTCTGTTGTTTTGTTATTAAAAAATTCTTTACTTCTCCTGTGGTGATGTAAGACTCGATCAAGCTCCCTCATGTAAGATCATTGACATGCCAACCAGCCTTCCGCCTCACGTCTCGGGGAAGGTCAACAGCCATTATCTGTAATAGAAAGGGGAAACTATTAGTGTTTTTGTTGAAGCGACGGACAACATTATATTGAAACATTAAAGGCTTGCAGGATGTACCTAACTTAATCTAACACAAACTTAACCTTATTTAATCTTATCAACCTAACGTAGTCTAATATAATCTAAATTAACCGAACTAGCTAACTAACCTAATGTAACACAACCTAAATTCACAGTAACCCCTTCTTTTATTGAAACCAGGGCTTATTTCTGTGTCCCATCAAAACTGGGGTCTATCAGAACTGGGGCCTATTGGAATAAATCAGGTCTGAGCTCGCAACTTCCTCCAAGAGTCAAACCTTCATGAGGACAGTAATTAAAAAAAACACCATTGCTACCGGGTTCCTAACAGCTTTCCTCTGGGGTGACACATGCTGGGTGAGACATATCTTACAACCATTGAACAAGGAACTGTACCATTTAACTTACGAGAGTAACACACAGGAGTTACTCAAGACAGTTTCCTTGGAGATAATTCACCAAACATCCTCTCATGTCTTATCAAGTGTACAGTCCCCTTCACTAGTGCGTTTACAGGGGCTCGTCATATAAACATTCCACAGTCCCCTTCACTAGTGCGTTTACAGGGGATCGTCATATAAACATTCCACAGTCCCCTTCACCAGTGCGTTTACAGGGGATCGTCATATAAACATTCCACAAATCATTACATTGAGATATTTGTTTTTGTATGTATATTATGTATATTGTATGTATACCACGTATGTACTCTATATATACACATTATTTCTCTAGTCAGTAGCGTGTGGCAATGCCTGTTTCATGTCACCACACGCTTAGATAAATGTGCCTGGCGACATCTGGAAGCTGCTAGTATACCACTTACCACATGTCGCCCGAGAGGTCAGAGTGAGGTCAGTTGACCCTATAGGAGTGTAAGGACTACCTGCGCTTGTAAGCACACCCCTGTATATTTCCGTTAATAAGAACCTACAGAACTCTACAGATGTTTATGTTCGCTCCTGTAGTTAGAACCAAGTACCCGGAACATCTCCATGGCGCAGTGAGTATCAAGTGATCGATTAAGTGGAAATAAGTGCGTTCGTGTAAAATCAAGGCCGGTAGACCTCCTCCATCAACTCCGTCATCCGTCGCCATTGTCTCCCCCAAAAATTCGTTTGAATGACCAACGAGTTTTGAGCAGTGTGCAGTGACCGCAATTTCCTGTGAAGTGTCTTTAAGTGCCCCTCGTGTGTGTGTATTGTTAAAGTGTGTGTCCTTGTTTTAAAGGATTCCCTAAGGTGGAAGGCTGATATAGGGCATTTGTGAAGAGTCAGCGCGACCATCCCGGGCTGCCTGGAGAGTAACTACCCCACTGCTCACCCCCTCGCCTCGCACCGCACTCCACAGCGCCTACACACACCAACCCACGCACTAACAAACTGACCGCGGTCATTTCTTCATATATATATATATATATATATATATATATATATATATATATATATATATATATATATATATATATATATATATATATATATATATATATATATATATATATATATGTATATAAAGTTACTTATCTGTGTATTCAATTAATTTTGTTGTCTCAGATCTGGTTGATACGACGGGCTGACCGGTCAACATTGATTTGACATACAATATACAGATAAAGTAATTATGCCCCGGGCCTCACGCAGCGGTGTCCCTAGCGCCCGGATGAGTCAGACGGATGACAGCTCTACAGAGATGGATGACCAGTCAGTGCTCGACGCCCCACCCTCTCCCAGCCACACCCCCCGACCCTCAGCCTCGTCCTCAGAGATAATTGCTCTGATGAAGCTTATGAGGGAGGAAATGCGTCAGGACGAAGCGAAAAGATATGCTGAGGACCACCAACGGAGATTGGAAGTTAACGAACGGTTTGCAGCTTTGATATCTAGCCTCACTGCTAATCAAGCCCTTGGCCCTTCCACTACTCGGTACCGACTGGCTCAGATACCTCGTCAATGCCCTCTACCAAAGTGGTTGTCCAACCCCCACCCACCTTGAAGCCTGATGAGACTTTCCAGACTTTTCGTGAGTGGCGGCGACGGTGGACTGATTATGCTACAATGGTGGATCTCCAGAGCTTGTCACAGCCTAAACAGCTCATTCAGCTACGTATGTGCCTGTCTCTGGGAATGCAGCATGTGTTGGAACATACGTTGCAAGTGCCCCCGACGTCTTTGTTGTCTGTAGAGGAGGTAATGGATGTTCTAGAACGGCACATCGAAGGTCAGCGGAATGAAGCTCTCCGCAGGAGGGAAGTGTTTAGCTGTACACAGATGGAGGGCGAGACTTTTGACGATTTCCATGTACGACTCAAGAGAGCCTCGGAAGAGATAGACATATGTCCCGGTAATCACCAGCAGTGTGAGGAGACCCAGTTGAAGCAGGTGATCCTGATGGGTGTTAAGGACGAGGAGCTTGTCCAACGCCTCACCTCCCGCGACTCTTCCTCTTCTCTTAAGGATGTGTTGACAATATGTCGCTCCTACGAGGCTGCCAGGTGTGCCACCTCTGCCATCCGAGCTCCCCCTACAGCTGTACGTGCTGTGTCCCGGTACAAGAAGAACAAGAAGTCTGCCCCAACGCCTACGCCCACCACGCCCACGCCCGGCTCCCTTTGCAACAGCTGTGGTAGGCAGCACGGAACACAGGTATGTCCAGCTGCTGAGTCTACCTGCAACAGTTGTGACAGCAAGGGCCACTGGTCACTTACAGTACGGTGCCCAGCCAAACGCGTCCAGTGCAATGTGTGTGGTCGTCTGGGCCACTACGACAAGTGTTGTCCGACCAACAAACCTAAGGGAAAGCGTCGGCGGAAGCAGCAGCGCCCTTCCACCAGTGAGGGCCGCCCACAGTCGCCAAATCAGAAGCACGACGACCCTGGACAACGCCCGACCCATATTAGGAAGGTGCACTCCCCCTCGCATCCCAGGACCAAAGTTCCCCAGCACGTCAGAGTCATCGTGACCTACGGCAGTGTGTCATCCTGTCTCGAGATGCTGCCCGACACCGGCGCTGATGCTACAGTCATCGGCCCCCAGCATTTGCAATGTTTGGGGCTCTCTCCAAGCGATCTAGGACCGCCTCCCATGGACCTCCGCTTCACGGCAGATGGTTCACAGATGGCCCCTGCCCTAGGTTCACTCCAAGCACAGATCACCTTGGGCAACAGGTCGTGTCAAGCCTGGATTGACGTGCATAATGGTGTCCCAACTCCTTTGCTGTCCTACAGACATTGCCAAGAGTTGGCCATCATCTCCCAGGACTTCCCAACACCGATTCTCGAGGTAAAATACGCCAACAGGGTGCACGAAGGGAGCAGCAACTACCCTGCTGCCGCCCTACCCCTACCTCTGGCCAGTGACACCTCTCCTTCGGAAGTTGTCCCTGCTGCTTCACGTCTCCACGCCCTGGCTCGCCTCCACGACAGTCACTGTGGAGCCGAGGCCACCAAACGGCGTGCAAGACAGACTGTGTTCCGGCCTGGCATCGACCCCAACATCTCCAATGCTGTCCAGGCGTGTAAGCCCCGCCAAGTACTACAACCCAGCCAGCAGCAGGAACCCTTCATGAGTGACGACAACCCCACCCGCCCCTTTGAGTCCGTGTCGGTCGACTTTTTCTGTGTGTCAGGAGAGTCCTTCCTGGTTATCGTCGACCGTCTCTCTGGTTGGCCGGTTGTCATCAAGTGCGGTAATGATACGACATCTGCCGCCACCATCAGTAAGTTCCGCCACTACTTCCGTTACGTGGGCGTTCCTGCATGCCTGCAAACCAACGGAGGGCCCCAGTTCACAAGCCGGGACTTTGCAACGTTCCTCGACCGATGGGGAGTCCGGCATGTGTCGTCACCGCCTCATTACCCGCAGTCCAACGGCCATGCTGAGGCTGCTGTCAAATCCCTGAAGCGCCTCATCCTCAAAGTGGCCCCTTCTGGGAATATTGACTGCGAGGCCTTCGACCAGGGTCTCCTTGAGCTCCGCAACACACCCAATTACACCGGACGCTCCCCTGCCCAGGTCTTGTATGGACGCCCCCTCCGTTCTTGTGTCCCTGCTAACCCTCAATCCTTCTCCAAGGAGTGGCAGGCCAAGACAGAGGATTGTGATCGCCGAGCCGCCGAACGTATTCAAGACGTCGTCGCCCGTCACAACGACCACGCCCGTCCTCTCCCCAGGTTGAGTGTCGGCACCCAAGTCCGTGTCCAGGACCCGACCTCCCTACGTTGGGACAAAGTGGGCTTAGTTATGGGTCTCGGCAGGTCACGGGACTACCAGGTGCGGTTACCCAGCAGTCGGGTGTGGTGGAGGAACCGCCGTTTCCTCCACCCCGTAACGCATCCCTTCCCGCTGACCCCGTCACCAGTGCTGAGTCCCACATTCCCCCTCAGTGATTAAGCCCCCTCGACGCTCAGAACGGATCCACAGGAAAAGGTCTGCTCAAGACTTTGCTATGAGCATATAGAGGGGGGGGGGAGGTGTATGTATATTATGTATGTTGTATGTATACCATGTATGTACTCTATATATACACATTATTTCTCTAGTCAGTAGCGTGTGGCAATGCCCATGTTTCATGTCACCACACGCTTAGATAAATGTGCCTGGCGACATATGGAAGCTGCTAGTATACTACTTACCACATGTCGCCCGAGAGGTCAGAGTGAGGTCAGTTGACCCTATAGGAGTGTAAGGACTACCTGCGCTTGTAAGCGCACCCCTGTATATTTCCGTTAATAAGAACCTACAGAACTCTACAGGTGTTTATGTTTGCTCCTGTAGTTAGAACCAAGTACCTCGAACATCTTCAAACATGCAATCAAGACCTAACCAACCAGGATTCGAACCTTCGACCTCTGCGTGTGATCAGGCATCGCTACTACCGCGCCACAAGGACAACAAAAGCCATCTTAGACTTTGTTATATTTCCACAAAGCCTGTTGTATCGTGCTACCATCAGTGCCGTGAACCTCCACGGGCAAACCCCACTGGAGTTTCACGGCGCTGATGGTAGCACGATAGAACAGGCTTTGTGTGAAATATAACAAAGTTTAGGATCGCTTTTGTTGTCCTTGTGGTGCGGTGGTAGCGATCCCTGTTCACAGGTAGAGGTCGAGGTTTCGAATCCTGGCAGGTGAGGTCATGAGTGTGTATATATATATATATATATATATATATATATATATATATATATATATATATATATATATATATATATATATATATATATATACATACATACAGTAGTACCCCGCTTAACGCGGTCAATAGAACCCACAGGGTACCGTGTTAAGTGAAAACTGCGCTAAGTGAACAACAGAACATATGGGATTAATTCCAAAAGAAACTGGCCCGACCCCCAAACTCCACTTTTTGACGACACACAACTATGTTGTAGTAAAAATTTTATCTTAACTTTATGATGGTATGAAAAAACAAGTAATATAGAAGAAGTTAGGTTAGAAAAAATAAAGGTTAAGTTAGGAAAAATAAAGGTTAGGTTAGGAAAACTAAAAGTTATGTTGAACACTTACGTTAGTAGAAGAGATGGGTCGGCGTACGGGGATGGAGGCTGGTTCCGAGGCAGAGGGCAGGCTACTGGCCCTCAGGTGAGTCACCATCACTGTCACCCACACTTGTTATGGCCTCCCTGACAAATCCCTCAAAGTCATCTTCACTGTCTCTACCTCTGTCACTATCACTGGCTTGGGCTGGCTGTGGTGGGTTGCGGGCGAAGAACTCGGTTATGCTTTTTTGACGGCTGGTGTTTATGTTGTCTTGGTACACCGTGATGTACGGCTCCATAGCCTGCACCAGCCGGGTATGGAAGACTTCATAGCGGTCATCGTCATTGTCGCGGGAAAGGACGGACTTCATTTTCTCTACAAACTCTATGGCACACTTAATATAACTATGACTTAAACTGTGTTCTTCGGAGAATGACGCACCTTCTTCCTCCTCTTCACTGACGTGTTCTTCTTCCAACATCTCGTCGGCAGTCACTTCAGGATCTCTGATCACCTCCAGGATGTCTTCGTTGGTGGTCTCGGAGAAGCCTTCAGCTGTAATATTGAGCGCAGCTTCTCTGGCAAGGTCCACTGCTACTGCAACAGTCTGAACCTCACCAGTCACAGGTTCACTCCTCCTCTCACCTGGTATGCCATGCAACACATGTCTCCATGCGTGACGAATCGTAGCAATAGTCAGCAGATCCCATGCCTCCACCAAGAAGTCTACAGCTTGTTTAACGTTAAACTTCTTCCAAAATTGTTTGACAAGAAGTTCTTGAGTCGCCACCTCTTGTTCCTTTTCCTCGTCGCTTTTGCTCTCGCTGTCGGTGTCACCCAGCATACGCAACTCATCCTTGGTGTTGGTAGAGTCGTTCAGGAGCTTGAACTTCTTTGCAGAGTACGCAGCTTTCACATTGCAAATCAACTCCTGGTCCATGGGCTGGATTAATGACGTAGTGTTGGGAGGAAGGAAGACCACTTTTACGTTGGGGTGACGATCCATAAGTAGGGGCGAGTGTCCAGGTGCGTTGTCAAGGAGCAACAAAATATTGAATGGAACATTCTGTTGCTCGCAGAATTTCTGCACGTCAGGAACAAAACAGTTGTCAAACCAGAAGAGGAACAGAGAAGAGGACATCCACGCCTTACGTGCGGTTAGCCAGTGGACATTAAGCTTGTTCATGTCCATATTCTTGTAGGCGTGCGGCTTGCGGGCTGTGTGAATCACCGATAACTTTGGTTTACAGGTACCAGAGGCATTGGTGGTAAACAGGACGGTGATGCGTTCCTTCTGCAACTTCCGACCCCTTACCTTGCTGGCAGACTGGACAACGAAGGTCTTGGAAGGTAACTTTTTCCAGAAAAGACCAGATTCGTCCATGTTAAACACCTGGTCGTCGGTGTACTGTCCTTCCTCCATAATCTCACGTAAGAACGGAGGAAAATCTCTAGCCGCCACACGGTCAGCACTCGCTTCCTCACCACCAATGTTGATGTTGGTGATCTTGTTCCTCTTCTTAAACCTATACAGCCAACCAGAGGAAGCATTGAAGGGTTTGGGCTCTGCAATTCCCAGCTTACGTGACACTGCTGCGTATAGCTCACGTGCGTACTCCTGCACTGAGCGCGTGTCCACCGCCATGTTGCGTCGCGCCTGACGAATCAAATAATTCACCAGCAAATTTTCCACTTTTGCCAGCACCCTGTTCTGGCAATACCTGATAGATGAAGCACCTGCAGACTTTGTGATTTTCATGTGCTCTTTGATCTTGGCTGCATCCTTCTTGATCGTGCGAATCGTAGATTCGTTGACGCCATGCTGGCGCGCGAGATCAATTTGCCGTGTTCCTTTCTCCAAATCTTGAACAATTTGGTACTTCACCTCGTAGCTTAAGGAACGTTGTGTCTTCTTTGGCTTAGTGCCGCTGGGTCCAGGTAAGGAAAGGTCTCTCTCTGGTGGCGGTGGTGGTCCGGCGGAAGCCATTTTACGGAACAATGGATGCGCGTTTACACGGTGTGGCCTTGAGGGATGAAACTGCCGCGGCTAGGTCAAGCGTCGTCTTTCCTCCCTCCCTCCCTCCCTTCCCCGGGTGGTCACGTCATAATACTTTAAGCCAATTACAGCTAGCAGCAGAGGGGGGTAGGGATGCATGGCCAATCACAGTCCGATACGTCATATGACGTCAGTGATAACGCAACAAAGACACACACTGCGCAACCTTACCGCGCCGCTTGCCCAAGCGGAGGGAGAGGCAGGCAGGCAGGCGGGCGGGTGGCGCGTGGGGCAAATCTAAAAATAGCGTCTCGAGCCGGACACTCACCGCGTATATGATGAAAAAATCCGTGTTAAGTGAAAGTTCAGCTCTGGCGAGGCACCGCGTATATGTTAAAACGCGCTAAGTGAAACCGCGTTAGGCGGGGTAATACTGTATATATATATATATATATATATATATATATATATATATATATATATATATATATATATATATATATATATATATATATATATATATATATATATATATATATATATATATAACCAGTCGGAATTTCTCACTACTAGTTATTGGGGTTTTTTAATTATAGCGGATGGTAATGCAGTGGAAGCGCCCCTCAGAGAAATCCCGAACCAGCCCAAACACAATTAATAAAAGTATTTTCCGTGACTGTGGAATACTGTAGGTTGTACCGGTGATTGGGGTTAATGAGACGCACTGGTAAACGATAAACAATTCTATTTCTTCCAGCACTACAGACGGAATCAATAATTGTACACAAGCACTAGAGTACTTCTTAGCGTGGCTTACAATACTACAATGGGAAACAAAAGTTATACATGGTATCAAGAAAACTATTAAAAGATATTAATTGCATCTGAAAAGAACTACTAATGCAGCAGTACTACATACACCAGAACAGACACCAAACCGAGGAACTCATCTGAAACAATTCCTTCATACATCTTACATCACTTAGTGGCACATAAAACATTAAAAATATATTACTTGCACCAATGAACATGCCTTAAGTGCATCCGATAAAATTATAGCAATCACTGAGGAATAGAAATCCCGATTTAGTCACAGTACACAAGAACATGGATCACTCATAGCCTGTCTGGAATGACCCACAAAATACTATAATCCTAAGTGTCCTAACTACACAGAACCCGAAGGTTGTAACTACTAACCTGCCAAGTGGCAGGCATTTACAAGAAACCGAGAAAATCACCCATGACCCGTTCGGCAGGCGGGTGCTCCGCTGTTTTTTCATTACTCTTTCTAGGTTTCAGGAGTCATGAGTGTATTTCTCCACCAACACCCGTAACATGCTTCACACATAAGTTCAGAATGCACCCGTACTTTAAGGTACTAACAGCCTTTCACAAATTTTTGAAGAGGAACTCCTACGTTCCACATGTGCAACCAACCATGAGGAACGTTGATCTCACTCCTGTACTTGGTTATTCTAATCACATTTCACCACCATCACCCGTAACATGCTTCACACATATGCTCAGAATACTCTAAGGTGCTACAGCCTTTCACCAATTTTTGCAGAGGAACCCCTACAACCCACGTGTGAAATCAACCATGAGGAGCGTTGATTACACACCTGGACTTGGTTATTTTAATCACATATACCCAATACTAGGAAGATGAATGTCTCTAAGTAACCACTAGAACTCCCGGTCCCAGCGTGTGACCTTTCATTCACTCAGTCTGCACTCAGTTTACTCCCAGTACTTCATGGACAGGAAGAGAGCGACCGTCAGCCCGCCCAGTTAGACCAGCTCAGAGTGCAACCAGTGAACCCTGCCCAACTGAGGGAGGGGTTCTACTTTCCAGGTTAGTAAGATTTTTCACTGACTGACTGAAGAGATGTGGTGTTGTATGAACCAAGGTGGGGAGATTCGATGAACCAGATGGACCACCGACCAAAGTGCAGCTGCTGATCCCAGTAGTTAGTCGTCAGAGACACTTGTTAGCCCGCTGCTCGAGTTGTCTCGCCTCGTGCGTTGCCAGCTATATCTTCCAAACAACCATCACCACTAACCCCCAATCACTGACCAAGTGGGTTCTCGTGATCCTGCAAAAGGAGCACTTTGTTAACTACTGTTAAATTCTTCTCCGCCCTATCTAAACACTGTTTGAGATCGACTACGGACTTACTTGCAACATGGATGACGTGTTGCGGGAAGGGACGAGGCCACGTGGTCGCTTTCCTTGGCGGAACATGTAGTAGACGTCCGTCTTGGTCAATGACCGGGAGCGGACTGAGGCCGGGTCAGCGTCGGCATCCCTCAGGGCGCTCGCCTGCCCTCCCCCATTCCGCCATCTTTTGCGTATCTCTAATAGTTTCTTTGGGACACACGTAACATGTATGAACTGGGAAACTATCCATAATAACTTTAAATTTTATAATTGTCCCTTAACTTCATGAATCATGTCTACATTAATCCGATAATGTACATTTAAATTTCTATAGGCCTAGTTCAAAATGCTTCCATCCCCTGACTGAGGCCGTTAGTTGGAGGCCTCTGTTTTAACTCTCCTGTTCTGCAGATCGGTCATTTTTGTTCTAACACTCTAAATATCACATTCAAATTTCTGAATATTACACACATATCTATATATATATATATATATATATATATATATATATATATATATATATATATATATATATATATATATATATATATATATATATATATATATATATATATATATATATATATATATGTAATATTCAGAAATTTAAATGCCCCGCCATTAGCGATACTGAGCGTTCAAGGTCGTCTGAGGGAAGAGAGCGCTCCCCGAACATAGTGGGAGGTTGTGGAACTAGGCCTATATGATATTAAATGTAATTTGCCGAATTAATAATGATGCGATTCATGAAGTTAAGGGACTATTATTGAATTTGAAATTATTATAGATCGTTTATCAGTCTGAATAATGTTACGGGTGTCCCAAGGAGTTATTAGTTAGGCGGAAAATATGTCATGTAGGCCTAAGCTAACGCCTTGAGAGGACACGAGGCGGGCTCTCTCTCAGTCACGGGGAGCATTCAGACAAACAAGACGTTCCTGCGCGTCCGTCACAGAAATAGTCACGTGGCCTAGTCACCTGTGTTGCACTATTGCAGTATAACAAGTAAGTCTCATTCGATCTCAGACAGGGTTAGATAGGGCAGTGGTAAAGTAAACTAGAGCTAACAGTGAGTTCATTTCAGGGTTTCCGCCAGAACCCACTTGACTGGAGTTGACCGGAGTTTGACTGCGTGAGATTGACTGCAGTTTGAGACTGCCGTTGATGATTGAGGGTGGCGATTGTCGCCATTGGACCGATCAGTGTAGGCCTGTCACTGTTTAGCGGGGTATCAAAGGATCTCTTGAGGGAATCTAGCCGTCTGGGTGCCCAGCTGACGACGGGACGATCGTTGGGGCATCAGCTCTCCTCTACCTCGGCTCACAACCCCACATGTCTCGAGCCGCTTAGCGAAACCCTCTTGTTAACGGGAAGCTAAAGCTTCTCTCAACTGTACAAGGTCTGATTGGCTCACGCCCTTCCGCTTTATGGATGTACTGGGGGTAAAGTGAGGCTAGCTGAGTGATACAGGGTCGCACACTGAGACCATGAGTCTAGGGGATACCTAGAGGAACATTTTATCTCCCTTATTACGGGTGTATGTTGAGTTGGGTGGAGCATGGTTCACGGGTATTGGTGGACCCAGTAACAAACCAATAATAGTGACAATATATTTGGGTGTAGTTGATACCATTTCTCAGTTACTGATATTATCTTGACGTGTGTAGTTTAATATTTCTTAAACAATTTTGATAGTATTGTTTTTTGAATGTTTGTGTCACTAAGTGGAACCAGAGTGATACTGTGATTTGATTCTTTTAATGCATTTAATTTTTCTTTATAATTCCGATCTCAGGTATAACCTTTGTTCCCCAGAGTAGTGTTTAAGGAAGTGTGCATCTGTTGGGGTGATATAATTTTGTTGAGTGCCCTTAAGGCCTATTCATTGTAGAGTATTTAATTTCTTATTTTTTAATACCATTTCCTAAGTGACTGATATTATTTTGTGAAAGTCCTTAAGGCCTATTCATTGTAGAGTATATAATTTCTTATTTTTTAATACCATTTTCTCAGTGACTGATATTATATTGAGTGCCCTTAAGGCCTATTCATTGTGGAGTTATTAATTTCTTATTTTTGAATACCATTTTCTCAGTGCTGGATATTATTTTGTTGAAAGCCCTTAAGGCCTGTTTCATGTGTGCAAGCAACATTTCTTAATACTTCAAATTTATTGTTGCCTGAGTTTCTAATAATTTCTATATCATGTATAACTTTTATTCCCTAGAGTAGTGTTTTAAGTTCAAGTTAAGAGGTGCACATATTGGTGTACCATTATTTGATTGTGTTTGTAGTGTTGGAGGGAATATAAGTGTCTAAATTTTACAGTGTGTCTCATTCATCCCAGTCACAGACGCTATCCTTCCACGGGTCACGGACAATTAATTTTGTTAGTAAATTTAAGTGCTCTTGTGCTGGTTCGGGATTTCTCACTAAGGGGCGCTTCCACTGCCATTACCATCTAATAATCTTTAATAAACCCCAAGTCAAGTGAGAAAATAAAATCCAGTAAATTCCGACCGG
>NW_024733231.1:9112347-9147347 GCF_018991925.1 Homarus americanus
ACTTTTTTTCCACCACCACCAACAACAACAACAATAACACTCTAAAAGGCGAAAAACCACCAAATAAATAGAATATCTCCTCTAAAAACCACAAAAAGCAAAAAAAATAAATACATACAGACACAGATCACCTCCTAGCGGAACACCCTATACGCTCCCAGTACATAAATATCAGAAACGCTCTTATTGTCGTCCACTGAAGCGAGTACTTACGGTTTTCTCAGCATTACCGAACTGAGAGGTGAGGTAACGTTGACATAGGTGAGATAGTTACCTCAAATAATAATAATAATGATAATAATAATAATTTACGGTTTATTGAAAGAGCAATGGTCGTCAGAAGGGTGAAAATATGTCTTAAACGGATAGGATGTCTTGCCTGTATAGTTAAAGGTATGTCTGTATGTCTGTCTCTCTGTCTCTCTCTCTTTCTGTTTGTCTGTCTGTCTCTGTCACTCTTTCTGTTGCCTATTTATTCGTTCTGTCACAGTACATACATACATACATACATACATACATACATACATACATACATACATACATACATACATACATACATACATACATACATACATTCATACATACAGAGAGACAGACAGACAGACAGACAGACAGACAGACAGACAGACAGACAGACAGAGAAGGATATATACAGTCAGGTCGTGAGTGTAACTGTTTATGATAGAGCAGAAAACTGGTGACTGTCGAACCTTTATTTTCTGCTTTAAAATCACCAGTCAGATGATAAACTGTGTACCGTCCTGTCTGTCTGTCTGTCTGTCTGTCTGTATATTTTCTGTCTGTCTTTCTGTCTATGTCTGTCTATATGTCTGTCTATCTGTCTGTCTGTCTGTCTCTAAGCTTCTGCTATCGATCTTTTCTTGCTCCTTGGATATACAATAGATAGATAGACAGACATACAGACAGATAGATAGATAGATAGATAGACAGACAGACAGACAGATAGATAGATAGATAGATAGACAGATAGACAGACAGACAGGAAGTGCCCTATTTATTCCCTTTAAATTAGTCACCATAATTAAACCACAAGGAGACGTTTAGCTGTGTGATGGTTTACTTGAGTCCTCCCTCACTGAAGTCCCGTTTTCTATATCTACTTCCTCTCCCTTCTCTTCCCTCCCCTTTCTCTCATTTCCTCTCCCTTCCTTCTCCTCCCCTCCCCCCTTTCCTTTCAATTCCTCTTCCTTTCTCTCTTCCTCTCCCTTCTCGTCCCTCCTCTTTCTTCTCCTCCTTCCCCCTCTCTTCTCCCTTCCCCTCCTCTCCCCTTCTCTACCGACCTCTCTCTCCCCCTCCCTACTCCTTACCCTCCCCTCCCTTCCTCTTTCTTCCCTCCTTACCCTCCCCTACCTCCCTCCCCCCCCTCCCTCCTTCTCCCTCCACCGGAACTGTATCTTGGAAGATATGCTTGAATTCCTGGAAAGGGGTACATGTCGTGTGTGTGTGTGTGTGTGTGTGTGTGTGTGTGTGTGTGTGTGTGTGTGTGTGTGTGTGTGACAGACAGACAGACAAACAGAAAAGAGAAGAAGAGAAACTTGAATAAAGAGAGAGAGACCAAAAACTAAAACACAAAAAAATGACAAAACACAAATTAAAAAAGAAAAAAGAAAAAGAATAACCAACAAAATAAAATTGATCACGAAGAAGACATCACAAAAAAAAATAATAATAATAAATAATAATAATAATAGCTTCTTCCCCCAAACAATGATAAAACAGGAGTGTGAGTGTTGATGGGTGTGGAAACGTCAACTCGTGCAAAAACAAAAACACCAAAAAAATATAAAAAATAAATCACCCAACTCTGTTTTTTTTTTTTGGTTGAGTGTGTTTGAGACGTGACGTGTGTTGGAGGTATTGTACGTGAGGGAGATTTTATTTTGGGAGAGATGGAGAAAGGGAGGGGAGAAAGGGAGGGGGGAGAGGGAGGGGAGGAAAGGGAGAGAATGGGTAAGAGGTTAGGGATGGAAGAGGGAGAGAGGGAGAAGTTGTAGATGAAGGAGGAAGGGAGAGAGGGAGGGGGGAAGGGACAGAGGGAGGGTGATTTTCTAAAGGGAGAGAAGTAGAGGTGTATTTTCCTTGTTGTGAGATGGAGGAAGGAGGGAGAGAGGAAAGGAAAGGGAGGGAGGGTGAACAAGGAGGAAGGGGAGGAAAAGGAGGAGAAAGAGAGACTGAACATAGAGATGAAAGAGAGGAAGAAGGCGAAGGAGGGAGGTAGGAAGGAAACGGGAGAGGGTTAGAAGAGAGATGTTGACGGCTAGTTATGGATGGTCCCCACTAAAGGCCTTGAAGAACACCTCCACTACTCTCTAGATATGTGTGTGTGTGTGTGTGTGTGTGTGAGAGGTGGAGGATAGAGTGAGAGAAGGGGGAGGGAGTTAGGAGAAGGGAACAAGGAAGGGAGGAATAGAGGGAGGGAGATAAATAAATGGAAGTACGGGAGAAAACAAAAAACCTAACCTAACCTAACCTATATGATCAGTTAAAGTAATAATGGTTTAAATTTCTTTGGTCTTTAATAATAATGTCTTGTGATTTCCAGAACGCTTACAATGGATGACTCTGTGAAGAACTGTGCCTGGGAAGAGAGGCAGGCTTCAGGTGACGTCCCAGATACTAAGAAAATGGTAAGTGTTTTAAATCATTGTTTTAATCTTATCCATGTAGAGTAACCTAACTTAATCTAGGTTTAGGTTAGGTTAGGGTTGGGTTAGGTTAGGGTTGGGTTGGGTTAGGTTAGGTTAGGGTTGGGTTAGGTTAGGTTAGGGTTGGGTTAGGTTAGGTTAGACTGATAAATTCTACCAAGAAGTTCCCACATCATCATATATATCTTCATGTAACACAAAGATAAATCTAGTGAACAAGTGAACGACCACCAAACTTGAACTAAAATATAATCATCATTGTTATTACACAGAAACCTTCATATTTCTGTACATATTTAAGATTGTACAGTGATTTATGAACAAAGTAACACCTCTATTAAAGTTTTGAACACTCATACCTGTTATTGTTACAAGGGGAGACTCACTGTTACGAGGGGAGACTCACTGTTACGAGGGAGACTCACTGGAGGAGACTCACTGTTGCAGGAGACTCACTGTTGCGAGGGAGACTCACTGTTAGGACGAGGAGACTCACTGTTACAGGGGAGACTCACTGTTACAGGGAACTCTACTCACTGTACAAGGGAGACTCACTGTTGGGGAGACTCATTGTTACAAGGGGTGACTCACTGTTACAAGGGAGACTCACTGTTACGAGGGAGACTCACTGTTACGAGGGGAGACTCACTGTTACGAGGGAGACTCACTGTTACAAGGGGAGACTCACTGCTACGAGGAGACTCACTGTTACAAGGGGAGACTCACTGCTACGAGAGGAGACTCACTGTTACGAAGGAGAGTTATTGTTACAAGAAAATAGATATACCTTGTGCTTTAATGAACACCCAGCACTGAACTTAGCGGACCCTTGCACTATGATTCTTACAACTCAGAGACCATAACAACTGTACACCACTGAGCACTGTACCATGATACACTCTGCGGCCGACCACTGAATTCAGACGCGAACACAAAGTTACAATGAGTGTATTTATTTTATTTTTTTTTTTGGTGCGCTTTATATACCGTAGGCAAGAACATCTATCCCTTAAACCTACCGCTAGTGTTATGTTTACAAAGCAGGAGTTCGTGTTACCGCTACTTTTTACTGGATGATTGTAGTGAAGATGGGTTTTGCGGGCGACCACCTGATTTGTACGTCTTGCGTGGATTTTTAGTGAGAAGAGGATCGTCTTTGGTTTATGCTGAGGGGTAAGGTGGTTGTGGGAGCGTGATGTAGCGGTGTATGTGTGTGTGTGGTGTAGGTGTGTGTGTGTGTGTGTGTGTGTGTGTGTGTGTGTGTGTGTGTGTCGTGTATGTGTTTTGTGTGTAAGGGTCGTATATGCACTGTTTTGAGATCATGGGGCCTTTTAGAGACACTGAGTGAGAGATATTCAAGTCGTGGAGGGGGTGTTAGTCTCTCTCTCTCTCTCTCTCTCTCTCTCTCTTCTCACCATCATCCTTGAATGCCTCCTCCTTCACTAACTCTCTCAATGAACACACACACACACACACACACACACACACACACACACACACACACACACACACACACACACACACACACACACTCACACCCGTTTCTCACTTCACCACCTGGTCAAATCTCTTTAAAACGAACCCCTCGATATAATGAACACCCTTACCCCTGACTCACACCCTTAACCCCCTTACACCCTTATTTACACCCCCTAATCACCCTTTGTTGAACAGGAGGAGGGAGAAGTTGCATAAAAGGGTCATTTGTGGTTACTGAGGGAATTAGCAATGCCCTAGAAAGCTGTCTATATAAGGTAAGTGTTGGTACAGGTTTGTGTGTGTGTGTGTGTGTGTGTGTGTGTGGGTGGTCTGTGGGGTGGTGTGTGTGAGCTGTGTGTGTGTGTATGTTTATATGTGTGTGTAGGGGTGACTTATGTATTTATGTATGTATGTATGTATGTATGTATGTATGTATGTATGTATGTATGTATGTATGCATGTATGTATTCTAGCTGGATCAATAAGGAAGTATGAATATAATTTTAAGCTTGGGTGGTATTTTGTGTGGGTGGATGTGTGTGTGAGTGTATAGGGAAGAATTGGCTTTGGACGTGTGGGCGTGGTGATGGTGGGCGTGGTGGTGGTGGGCGTGGTGGTGGTGGGCGTGGTGGTGGTGGGGCGTGGTGGAGGGGAGTAGCGAAAGTTCACACACGTGTTAAGACGGATGAAAGTTGAGACCAACACTTGGCATTCGAGTGTACAAAGTAGGTGGTGTCTGGGTGATGTCAGGTGGTGTCAGGAGGTGTCAAGGGAAGTAAGGGCGGTAGTAAATGATGTCAGGTGGTGTCAGGGAGTGTCAGCGAAGTATATCAATTACGACAGGTGTAGAACCATAGAAACAGTGTTGGATATCAGGTGTGTACAGGTATGGAGGACAGGTGTGTATATTTATGTAACTATGTGTATGAATATATACCTGTACGTGTATGTTTATATGTAAATACCTGCGTGTGTGTATGTATATGTAACTAGATGTATGTATGTATGTATGTATGTATGTATGTATGTATGTATGTATGTATGTATAACTGTGTGTGTATACATGTAGTCCTTAATACCAGATCTACACATGTTGACCTTTTAGTGACCTGTGACCTCTTCTCCGGCGCCTCGACCTCGTGTGACCTGGTTCATTCATACACGCATTTCACTTCCATTCACTAATATAATAATTTTTTTCACCTGGATTGTAGACAGGTAAGGTGCTCTTATTAAGGTACCTTTTGCTAATTAGTTGTCAGTGTGTGTGGGGGGTATTTTAGGGTAGTGTTGTTGTTGATGTTTTTGTTATTATTAATGTTATTGTTGTTGTTGTTTGTTGTTGTTGTTGCTGCTGGTTTTATTATTATTATTATTATTATTATTATTATTATTATTATTATTATTATTATTATTTGGCTTCCTGTTTATATGTCTCTCTGTCTCTCTCTGTCTGTCTGTGTCTCTTAGTCTGTCTCTCTCTGTTTCCTTGTCTTTATGTCTCTTCCCTTTATCTATCTCTCCGTTTAACTGTCTCTTTGTGTCACTACCCTCTCTCTCTTTTCTCTCTTCACCCCTATCTCTCACCTTCTCTCTCACTGTCTCTCACTGTCTCCACACCTCGCCTGCCACACATGAGTAACTCAGCCACGTAACCAATTCAACTTAAGGTAAAATCAATTCTTACCTCAGATGATTGCTGGTTCTTATACACATAATAGTGAATCTTTACCGCCTTATGATGCAGTTTAATTCTCTTGCGGTGGACGAGAAGTGGTGATTGTGGTGATGAGAGACAGAGAGAGAGAGACAGAGAGAGAAAGAGAGACAGAGACAGAGGCAGAGACTCCACGGCCGAGTATAAAAAGAATAAACGCTCTCTTAATCCAAGTCGAGCACCCAATAGGTCCTCGATCGCCTTCTTCATCAAAATACACATCAGATATATTTTGGAATCACAGCTCAACGTTTGGTATAGGTTAGGTTAGGTTTTGGTTAGGTTTTGGTTAGGCTTTGGTTAGGTTAGGTTAGGATTAAGGTAGGTTAAAGGAGGGAAGTATGGTTAGGATGAGAGAGGGGAAGGTGGAGGGAAGGAGAGAAGGGAGGTGAAGAAGGAGTGGGAATAGGGAGAGGGATTGGGGTGGGGTGAAAGAGGGTGGGGGGAGAAGGGGAGGTGGTGGAGGGGGTAGGGAAGGGGGAGAGGAGGGGGTCTGGTGTCGATGATTGTAGTAATTTCGGGGATTTTTTGCCATCACACGAAGGATTGTGGGGACTAACCTAACAAACCAACCAAACCAAACCAAACCAACCAAACCTAACCTAACCCACCCCGTTCTCATACTAAACCATAGAGTAATTTTCATCGCACCAACAGACACTCACAATCTAGATCGTCATAATCCCCTAATAACACACTAAATCAGACAGACACAATACCCAACAGCTGATTGTTATATACACCCTCTATCACGTAATAACAGGGATAACAATCAGTCAATTTTATTTTATGAAGGAATTACATTGGATAGATTGAGGCGGTCTGTCCCTGTTGTACGTCTGTCTGTCTGTGTGTGTGTGTGTGTGTGTGTGTGTGTGTGTGTGTGTGTGTGTGTGTGTGTGAGAGAGAGAGAGAATGTTATGTTATGTTATGTTAGCTTTAGATTAGGTTAGGTTAGATTAAGTTAGCGTTTGATAGTTAGAATTAAGTTAAGTCAGGTTATGTTAGCTTGGGTTAGGAAGGTTAGGTTAGTGTTTGGTTGGTTACCTGAACATAAGGGTGAAATAAGATAAGGCGAGGGGGGGGGGGTTAATCTTCACGTGGTCCCTCTCTTCTAAAAACCACTCACAAGACCTAAAATTATAAGACCTGAGCAGGAGGTATAAGACTCACTTCACATGACCATAGACCCGAGATATCGCGGTCAATAACACCCTCTGGCAAGACGTTATTGGCCCTAATGTTATTGCAAAACATTAACTAGATCAGAGGCAAGAAGCAGCTATACCCCATGAGTCAATACGGTCGGGAATCCCATTAGATAACAGAGATATTTGAGCCTTAAGAAGAGGTGGGTTTTGTATGCCGTGTTGAGTCTGGACTTGGGTGAGATGCCGCTAGGCGTATGGTTGTCACCCTCGATGTTTGGTGATGCAGTGGGTTTAGTAATTACGGGTTATGTTAGATATGTTTTTGTGGGCATACAATGAAGAGATTTTTTGAGGGTGTTGTGGTATGGTAGTGATGTGTTATTTTCTTTCTTTCTTTCTTCAATCTACCTTTTCTCTCTCTGCTTGCCTTTCTTTTTTCCCTTTCTCCCGTTCTCTTCTTTTCCTTCGTCTTAACTCTGTCATACATCATCTTTCTCGTCTCTCTCTCCATATACATACAATGAGTAAAATAATCCCCAGCAGAAAAGAAATATAACTACAATTAATAAACTTGATAATCCAGATGATACTTAATTATCACCCCTCACATCTTTGTCTTAGGAAGAGAAAGAAAAATGTGATAATTATAGTAGAAAATAATTATACCGGGTGTAGGAGAATAAGAGGAGGGAGGAGGGGAGGAAGAGAGGAGGAGGGAGGAGGAGGAGGGGAGGAGGAGGAAGAGGAGGAGGAGGAGAGGATAACCTAAGCTGGTGAATAAGATAACTCGTGGCTGATGAGAGAGAGAGAGAGAGAGAGAGAGAGAGAGAGAGAGAGAGAGAGAGAGAGAGAGAGAGATAATCTTAGTAATATAAATCATTTACATTTCTAACACACACAATACTCTCATATATGGGAGCGGATCGTACCTGTGATGTCTTGTATATTAGTTAGTGATAAGGATCTGCTCTGTCTTCTAAGTCAGTGTTAGAGGCAGCAGCAGGGCGAGAACTCTCTCTGTTCGTGTTCCTGTGTTTACGAAGTACCGATTAGGGAGCCTTTTGAAGTGTGTGGGGTGTGTGTGTGTATGTGGGTGTGTGTGGGTGTGGGTGGGTGGGTGTGTGTGTGGGTGGGTGGGTGGGTGGGTGGGTGGGTGATTTATAGTGTTAATGATGATGATGATGATAATAATAATAATAAAAATATTGATAGTGAGAACGACGTCGATTATTATGTAAACTTATAAACGCACACACACACACACACACACACACACACACACACCAACAACTATGTCACCATCAACCATACCAAGACCATGGTTATGCACATCAACCTCCTCCGACATTGTCCCACCTCCTTCCATTACCCTAGGTCCGAACACACCCAGGTTGGATTCCACAAAGCTCCTCGGCGTCACCATAGACAACAAACTAAATTGGAAACCACACGTCGGAGGTTCAACGTAAACACCTAGAAAAGTGCAAAAGAGGGCATGCAAGATTATTCCCCTTCCTACTCCACATATCAAGAAGGCTCAACACACTGACCCTGACTCACTGACCATCACCACGGCCTCATCTGCAAATGTAAGAAGCTTCATACATCCCCGACACCGGCCCCTACTACCACCTGAGATCCCCTGTCCGAGAATTGCTGTCTGACACTACAACCACATCCAGCCCATACGTGCACGAACTGATCGTTATAAGAACAGCCCAGTCCCAACCATTGTAAAATTATCAATAACATGTAATAAATCAGTGGATTCACTCCCAGCAAACACTGCCCTACACTGTCACTATGTTGAAATGAACTGTAGTTTGAGCGATCCCCATCTGATTAATTATGTCTATTGTATCACTTATGTCACTTGTATATTATTTGTAATTGGTAACCCATTCTCAAATATGTAACTGTATATTTTCAGCCTCTGCGCCAAGCTTCTTTCAATAAAACCGTTAATTACATATTATTATACACACACACACACACACACACACACACACACACACACACATAATCTTATCACACTATAGGCACGAATCTTAAACACCTTTGATCAGATAAAGTGACCATCTCGACCCCACGTTAAGAGATCCGATTCTGTATACCTTCACGCCATCTAGGGAGACAATCACAAGTGGGGCTATTGTTATGTTGATGATGTTCTGTTCTCAGGTCCTACTGCTGGTGTGTGTGTGTGGTGTTGGGGGTGTGGGGGTGTGTGGTGTGTTGGGGGGTGTGGTGCTGGTGTGTGTGGTGTGTTGTGTGTGGTGCTGGTGTGTGTGTGTGTTGGGGGTGGTGCTGGTGTGTGGTGTGGTTGGGGGTGTGGTGCTGGTGTGTGTGGTGTGTTGGGGGTGTGGTGCTGGTGTGTGGTGTGGTGTGTTGGGGTGTGGTGCTGGTGTGGTGTTGGGGGGTGTGGTGCTGGTGTGTGTGGTGTGTTGGGGGGTGTGGTGCTGGTGTGTGTGTGGTGTGTTGGGGGGTGTGGTGCTGGTGTGTGGTGTGTTGGGGTGTGGTGCTGGTGTGTGGTGTGTTGGGGGTGGTGCTGGTGTGTGTGGTGTGTTGGGGTGTGGTGCTGGTGTGTGGTGTTGGGGGTGTGGTGCTGGTGTGTGTGGTGTTGGGGGTGGTGCTGGTGTGGTGTTGGGGGTGTGGTGCTGGTGTGTGTGGTGTGTGTTGGGGGGGGTGTGTGGTGCTGGTGTGTGGTGTGTTGGGGGGTGGTGCTGGTGTGTGTGGTGTTGGGGTGTGTGGTGCTGGTGTGTGGTGTTGGGGGTGTGTGCTGGTGTGTGTGGTGTGTTGGGGTGTGGTGCTGGTGTGTGTGTGTTGGGGTGTGTGGTGCTGGTGTGTGTGGTGTGGGGGGTGTGCTGGTGTGGTTGGGGTGTGGTGCTGGTGTGTGTGGTGTGTTGGGGTGTGGCCAGGTGTGGGGTGTGTGGTGCTGGTGTGTGTGGTGTGTTGTGTGGTGCTGGTGTGTGGTGTGTTGGGGGTGTGGTGCTGGTGGTGGTGTGTTGGGGGGTGTGGTGTGTGGTGTGTGTGTGTTGGGGTGTGGTGTGGTGTGGTGTGTTGGGGGTGTGTGTGTGTGTGTGGGGTTGGGGTGTGGTTGGTGTGTGGGGTGGTGTTGGGGGTGTGGTGCTGGTGTGTGGTGTGTTGGGGGGTGTGGTGCTGGTGTGTGGTGTGTTGGGGTGTGGTGCTGGTGTGTGGTGTGTTGGGGGTGGTGCTGGTGTGTGGTGTGTGTTGTGTGTGTGGTGCTGGTGTGTGTGTGGGGGTGTGTGGTGCTGGTGTGTGGTGTTGGGGTGTGTTGCTGGTGTGTGTGGTGTTGGGGGTGTGGTGTTGTGTGGTGTTGGGGTGTGGTGCTGGTGTGTGTGGTGTGTGTTGGGGTTTGGTGTGTGTGGTGTGTTGGGGTGGTGCTGGTGTGTGGTGTGTTGGGGTGTGGTGCTGGTGTGTGTGGTGTGGGGTGGTACGTGTGGTGTTGTGGTGTGTGGTGCTGGTGGTGTGTGGTGTTGGGGTGTGGTGCTGGTGTGTGGTGTTGGGGGTGGTGCTGGTGTGTGTGTGGTGTGGGGGGTGTGGTGCTGGTGTGTGGGTGTTGGGGTGTGTTGCTGGTGTGTGTGTGTTGGGTGTGGTGCTGGTGTGTGTGGTGTGTGTTGGGGTGTGGTGCTGGTGTGTGTGTGGTGTGTTGGGGTGTGGTGCTGGTGTGTGTGTGGTGTTGGGGTGTGTTGCTGGTGTGTTGTGGTGTTGGGGGGTTTGTGCTGGTGTGTGTGGGGGGGTGGTCGGTGGTGTGGTGCAGGTGGTGGTGGTGAGTGGTACTTCTGGTGTGTGGTGGTGTAGCGGTGGGTGGTGCTGTGGTGTGTGGGGTGTATAGTAAGTGGTGTGGTAGTGGTGATGGTGGTGTTATGGGTAGTATGTGATGATCTTATGGTGGTATTGTTGTAGTGGTGTGTTGGTGGTGATGGCGGTAGTGGTGTAGTGATGGTATTGGTGGTGTGTGCTGGTGGTGTTGTGCTGTAGTAAAGTGGTGGGTGGTGCTGTGGTGATGGTGTAGTGGTGATGTAGTGGTTATGTTGGTGGTAAGGTGTGTGGTGGTGTGTGGTGGTGAAGTGGTGGCTGGTGCTGTGGTGTGGTGGTGATGGTGTAATGGTGATGTAGTGGTTATGTTGGTGGTAAGGCGTGTGGTGATGTGGTGGTGATGTGGTGGTGTTGTGGTGGTGATAATGGTGGTGGTAGAGGTGTTTATCTTGGATGTCAGTATCGTTGATGGTCAATAAGCTCTATGTGTGTGTCTGTCTGATTGTTTTTCTGTGAATTTTTATGTTTGCTTGGCTATCTGACTGTCTATCACCCCAATATCCTCCCACCCAAGAATCACCCCACAATCACCCAACAATCACCCCACAATCACACCCACAATCACCCCCAATCACCCACAATCACCACAATCACACCCCAATCACCCCCAATCACCCCAATCACCCCACAATCACACCCTCCCACAATCACCCAACAATCACACCCACAATCACCCCACACATAAAGATATTCCCCACAGGATCCCCAGAGATAGACATGTGCAAATGAAAGTCTGTGTAGGTATGTATTTTCCGTGTGTACATGGATCTGAGACGCCGGGGGGATGTGTACATAGAGTGTTTGTCGTGTACACATGGGCCTGGCCGCACCCTTGGTCCTACGAACTTCGCTTTTGTGACCAAGTTTCGTTAAGTCGAATTTTGTTTCTTCTTGTTTACGTTGTCATGATTCTGTCAGGGAAGGAACGATATTGGAATCACATGAATATTAGGGACCCTATTATTAACCTTATTCATCTTACACTAATTTAACCTAACCTAACCTAACCTAATCACCCACACCCACTTCTTCCTTCCCTCCCACCTTCCCTCCCTCCCACCTCCCCTCCCTTCTTCCACCCTCTCTCTTTCTCTCCATCACCCTTCACCCTTCCCCCACGGCAACAATACCACATAATGGTGACAAACAGACTAACTCCTTATCATAACAGAGAGTGAAAGCGCGACATCACCGCCCAAGTCAGTTATAATCCATGGTTCGTAAGATAAAATTTAACCTAATTTAACTTAATCTAACGTTAACTTGTGACCTAACTTAACCTAACCTACATTAAAGTAATCTAATCTAACCTAACCAAACTTAACCTAATCCGACCCAAACTAACTCTTTATCCAATGTTTAATTTTATAGACGAGAGAGAGAGAGAGAGAGAGAGAGAGAGAGAGAGAGAGAGAGAGTGTGTTAGAATGTCGTAAAGTTATCACACACTTGAAGGCAGCAGCCAACCTGTCATGTCAGTGACCAACCACTTTATACATACATACATACATACATACATACATACATACATAGAGAAATGACAGAGATAAGGAAATGAGGGAAGGTTGAGATAAAAGAGTGATAGAACGAAGAGATAGTGGGAGAGGAGTGAAAGGAGAATGAGAAAAGAGTAAATAAAAGAAAAATAAGAATGAAGGGTATAGTAAGAGGGGAGAGAAAGGAGAATGGGAAGGAAGAACGAGAATGAGACAATGAGAAGAGGAGAATGAGAAAAGAAGATTGAGAAAAGAGAAAATGAAGGAAGAATAAGTAAGGGAAACAGCTGGGGTGACAAAAATTACCCTCAGGGACGCTGCCACAGAAAGAAATATTATGACAATATTTCCACCTGGTCGTGAGAAGTTTGTATCAGTGAAAAATAATCCGATTCTGTTTCTGTTTATTAGTCTGTCTCCCTTCTTTTTTCTGTCAGTCTGTTTGTTTTTCTGTCTCTTTGTTATTCTGTCTTCTCTTGTCTCTCTCCCTGTCTCTGTGTCCATATGTCTGTTTCTTTCTGTCTCTGTCTCTCTCCCTGTCTCTGTGTCCATCTGTCTGTTTCTTTCTGTCTCTGTCTCTCTCCCTGTCTCTGTGTCCATATGTCTGTTTCTTTCTGTCTCTTTTTCTCCCTGTCTCTGTGTCCATCTGTCTGTTTCTTTCTGTCTCTGTCTCTCTCCCTGTCTCTGTGTCCATCTGTCTGTTTCTTTCTGTCTCTGTCTATCTGTATTCCTGTATCTCTGTCTGTCTATCTGTTTCTGTCTATCTGTATTCCTGTGTCTGTCTGTTTTTTGCTTCTCTGTCCCTCTCTCTCTCTGTCTGTCTTTCTGCCTCTGTCTCCCTGTTTCCTTGCCTGTCTCTCTTCTCTCTCTCTCTCTCTCTCTCTCTCTCTCTCTCTTTCTCTCTCTCTCTCTCTCTCTCTCTGCCTCTTTTTCTCTCTCAAGCAAACATCTCCTTCTCCCTCCCACACCAGAATGTACTTGTCCCAGGCAATATTAACGACTCTGCTGTGACCTTTTTCCCTCTCGCTGCTGACCTTCCGTACACTTTGACCCCGGCTGCAGCAGGTTCTCAGGTGACCCAGGGCCTCCTCCTGACCTGGGCGGCATCGCAGAATTTACGAACCTGGCGCAGAAGTTATGAAGGGTTAAGTGGGGATGGTGAAGGTCTCCTGTCAGTCTAGGAGGGAATGGAGGTTCGTATGGCAATGATATCGTCTGTCTCTCTCTCTCTGTCTCTCTCTTTTCCTGTCACTCTCTGTCTCTCTGTCTCTCTTCTATCTAAATCTCTGTTTGTCTGGTTCTCTCTCTCTCTCTCTCTCTCTCTCTCTCTCTCTCTCTCTCTCTCTCTCTCTTTCCCATTTCGTAGTAAATTGTACGTATTTACGGGTCACATAAAAGAGAATTCAATAACATTAATGTCTGGTTACGTAAAAGAGATTTTTTTTGTTGATATTTATACCTCTAGGTCATATAGGAGTTAACTTAAAGGGTTAATGTAGCATTGGGTTACATAGTAGAGATTTTCGTTAATGTTTGATAATACTGGGTCACATAAGAGAGATATTTACTTTTGTTAGAATGTGTTGGGTTACATAACAGGGATTTTACTTATGTTAGAATGTGTTGCGTCACGTAAGAGGAAACAGTATTTGAATTAGGTGTTCGTGTTACTTATGCAACATTTATCATCACACCACCCAGGATACGACCGCAAACTACATAATCACAAGAATGAAAAAATATATAAAAAAGTACAATTATTCTGCTAACTCGTCTTTCGCACGTCGTAAATCTGTCGTTATTAGGCTAATTTGTCTAATTCCCATATAATTATGTTTTATTTAAGCACATTATATTTACGTAACCGAAAAAAGCCTCTTTAAATTTTAGTGTTGTCGTTCGTCAAAGATGAAGACCTCACAGCCAGCCGGATTCACACAGTTTCAGGCACAGAGTTCGTGACGCAAGAAACGCTATAAAATGAAACAAAGAGGATTATTTTCCTTATTAAGACGAGATTTAATGCTATATACCATAAGAAGACACGCTTTAACGCAGGTAAAAACCACTTAAAGACTAGGTTTAAGATGCTTCGAGCTGGTTAAGTTCCGAGGAGGGTCGGCCGTAAACGTCTGTGGTCCGCCATGTTGGTCTAGTACGAGGGGAAACAAAAGACGGTCGAGATCCGCATGTTTTGTTTATATATGGTATGGATGAGCCTAGGTGACGCCAAAACAAAGGTCGTTTTTTTCGCTAGTGTTTTGTTATATAATATTCAGGAAAGGAGATTTAGACTATAGGAGTGATTTTATAAGTTATTCTGATCTGTCTCTCTATCTGTCTATCTGTCTACGTATCTGTTTACTGTATCTATCTGTCTCTCTATCTGTCTCAATATACGGCTATCTCACTTTCTGTCTGTTACCACATACACTCTCCTTCCTCTTCCTTCCTCTCCTCTCCCCTTCTCCATTTCCCTCCCATTCCCCTCTCTTTCTCCTTTCCCTTCCTCCCATTTCCCTTCTCTTTCCAATCTTTCCTCTCTCCTCCTCCCACCACCTTCTCTCCTCCCCACCTATCCTCCCTCCTCTTCCCATCTCCACCTCTCCCCACTCCCCTCCCCTCTCCCCCTCTCTCCCCTCTCTCCCCCACCTCACCAAAAGGTAAAGTACCCTCTAACTCTCCCACCTGCCCTTCACTCACTCGCTAATTAGCCTTAATGAGGTTAATGAGGTAGAGAGAGAGAGGAGAGAGTCATATCTTTAGTGGCATCTCATTGCTATAACTTGGCACCGTCTGGCACTAAATGACACCGAGGTTGTGCCAATAGGAAGGAATTTAACCTCACTTGTATGACCGACCGACACAGCCAACATACCCTGTGCTTGTGGTAGATGGTGACAGGTGGTGGTGAGGGTGACAGGTGGTGGTAGAGGTGACAGGTGGTGGTGAGGGTGACAGGTGGTGGTAGAGGTGACAGGTGGTGGTGGGGTGACAGGTGGTGGTAGAGGTGACAGGTGGTGGTAGATGGTGACAGGTGGTGGTAGGGGGGTGACAGGTGGTGGTAGAGGTGACAGGTGGTGGTGGTAGATGGTGACAGGTGGTGGTGAGATGGTGACAGGTGGTGGTAGAGGGTGACAGGTGGTGGTAGAGGGTGACAGGTGGTGGTGGAGGGTGACAGGTGGTGGTGAGGGTGACAGGTGGTGGTAGATGGTAACAGGTGGTGGTAGAGGGGGTGACAGGTGGTGGTAGATGGTGACAGGTGGTGGTAGGGGTGACAGGTGGTGGTAGATAGTGACAGGTTGGTAGATAGTGACGGGTGGTGGTAGATGGTGACAGGTGGTGGTAGATAGTGACGAAGGTGGTAGATGGGTGACAGGTGGGTGGTAGATGGTGACAGGTGGTGGTAGATGGTGACAGGTGGTGGTAGATGGTGACAGGTGGTGGTGGGGTGACAGGTGGTGGTAGATGGTGACAGGTGGTGGTGGGGGTGACAGGTGGTGGTGGGGGTTGACAGGTGGTGGTAGATGGTGACAGGTGGTGGTGGGGTGACAGGTGGTGGTGGGGTGACAGGTGGTGGTGGGGGTGACAGGTGGTGGGGGGTGACAGGTGGTGGTGGGGGTGACAGGTGGTGGTAGATGGTGACAGGTGGTGGTAGATGGTGACAGGTGGTGGTAGATGGTGACAGGTGGTGGTGGGATGGTGGGCAGGTGGGTGGTAGATGGTGACAGGTGGTGGTGGAGGGTGACAGGTGGTGGTGAGATGGTGACGGGTGGTGGAGTGGTGACAGGTGGTGGTGAGATGGGGCAGGTGGTGGTAGATGGTGACAGGTGGTGGTGGATGGTGACAGGTGGTAGATGGTGACAGGTGGTGGTGGGGGGTGACAGGTGGTGGTGGGGGGTGACAGGTGGTGGTAGATGGTGACAGGTGGTGGTGGGGGTGACAGGTGGTGGTGGATGGTGAGTGTGGTGGTGGGGGTGACAGGTGGTGGTGGAGTGTGACGGGTGGTGGTGGGGGTGACAGGGTGGTGTGGGGGTGACAGGTGGTGTGGATGGTTGGTGGTGAGGGTGACAGGTGGTGGTGGATGGTGACAGGTGGTAGATGGTGACAGGTGGTGGTGGGGTGACAGGTGGTGGTGGGGGTGACAGGTGGTGGTAGATGAGTTGACAGGTGGTGGTGGGGTGACAGGTGGTGGTAGATGGTGACGGTGGTGGTAGATGGTGACAGGTGGTGGTAGGGTGACAGGTGGTGGTAGATGGTGACAGGTGGTGGTGGTAGATGGTGACAGGTGGTGGTAGATGGTGACAGGTGGTGGTAGATGGTGACAGGTGGTGGTAGATAGTGACAGGTGGTGGAAGAAGATAACCAAGTGATTTTACCCCCAATTACCCCCCAATTTTGAGCCATATTACCCTGCCAACACCTTCACCTGCCAACACCTTCCTGCCAACACCTGCATCTGACACCTGGATTCTTTAGGGGGCTTATTAAAGTGTAAAAACTGCAATCAAGATGACTCACTATCTGCCTGTCTATCTGTCTGTCTGTCTGCTTGTCTGTCTGTCTGTCTGTTTGGGAGATTTTACGTTTTACTTCGTATGTTTTTATCCTATGGAATAACTAAAAAGAAATAAGAAGTGTAAATGGAATATATGACAAATTGAATGAAATGAAAGAAAACGAAAGAACTTTGAGGAAAATAACCTTTACTTAGCCTAACCTAACCTAACCCAACCTAACCTAACCAACACACGCTAAAACTTGAGCTTAAAGATGAAGGAGCAGCTGCTCTTCCAAGACACCTGCGCCAGCCCAATTACACCTCCAATTGGATTAATTGGTCTCACACACACCTGGGCTTAAGGCAGCTCCTGTCATGGTAATGGGGTGTGGAGGGAGAGAGAGGGATGAGAGGGAGGGAAGGAGGAGGGAGGAGAGGGAGAAGGAGAGAGAGGGATGGTAGGGAGAGAGAGTGAGGGGAAGGAGGGAGAGTGGGAAGGGGGACAGAGAGGGAGGGGAAGTGGGAGAGAGTAAGAGAGGGTGGAGAGGGATGTGTGTGTGTGTGTGTGTACCGTCAACCAAGCTACACCTGTTATTAACGTGGGAACTACCTCATGTTTAAACTACCGGTAGTTAGGTGTAAAGAGGATGGTAATTACGTGTCAGCGCTAATTACTAGTGTCACCTGGTCACTACCCTCAATTGGCCTTATTTATCTCTCTCTCTCTCTCTCTCTCTCTCTCTCTCTCTCTCTCTCTCTCTCTCTCTCTCTCTCTCTCTCTCTCTCTCTCTCCACACACACACACACACCCAAACCATGACTACAGGTGAGCTAATCCAACCAGCCTCCGTTGCTTCTTTCCTGTCCAATTAAACAAGATGGATAGACCTCTAGCCTTGGACAAGTCAGGTATACACACTCTGGTCTATCCACAATGAGATGACGGTGTTTAAGGTTGTATATTAGTATGCTGGGATGTGGATATCTCATTGTTATTAAAGTGTGTATTATGCAGTAATGAGGGTTGAGATGCGTGTGTGTGTGTGTGTGTGTGTGTGTGTGTGTGTGTGTGTGTGTGTGTGTGTGTGTGTGTTGTTGTGTGTGTGTGTTTGGTGTATGTGGTTGTGTATGGATGATAGGTGTATATTTAGGTGTGATTTGGATTGGGATCTATGTATGTATGTATGTATGTATGTATGTATGTATGTATGTAATCATGTGTTTAGGTTAAATATTAATTACCTTAAGTTAGACAGGAATTAATCGTAAGTTTACCTGAGATTATGACTGATCTTACCTGGACATATTAAGCCCGTGTACCTGGCGGGAGTTAATGAGTTAGATGATGGCCAGGTGATGGATGAGGGGCCTAGGGAGTGTACAGGTGAGATGCGGATGTGGGTGTGGATGTAGGGGTGGGTGTAGGGGTGGGTGAGGTTATTTCTCTTTCATACATACATACATACATACATACATACACACACCTCCCCTCGTCTAAGTAAACAAAATTCCCCCTCTCTCCCTCTCAAGTCTCATTTATTTCCCTTCCTACCTCATATTTTCCCCTCTTTCTTCCCCCTCATCATCAAATCCACGTCTCTATAACCCTAAACCATTCAGAATTTCCCCTCAAAATCGGTTTATTTACTTTTTCCATTGCTGCCGGGATTCAAGTGCATGTTATCGTATGATGACTGGAGACGCGAAGCTGCCAACCGTATGAGTAATTATCCTCTATTATTTCAAAGTATTTAGAACTTTTATCGAGATTAAATGCCCTGGGTATTTAGCCATATATTTTTTGGTGGGGTATTGGATCTCTCTAGGTAGGTGGGGGGGTGATAAGGTGTTTGATGATGTAATATACTTTGGACAGGTGATGTTGTTCAGGTGTGTTAATTAATGGGAGGTAAGGTAATGAGATGGGGTTATAATGATGTAGGGATGTTGTTGATGTTTGTTTCTCTCTCTCTCTCTCTCTCTCTCTCTCTCTCTTTCTACACACACACACACACACACACACACACACATACACGTCGCAACATTATAACAAAATCAACGAAATCAATGACCAGAAAATAAGTTGAGAAAATTCGCTTCTCAGAACAGTGACTCTTTCCACAACACTTAACACCACATATAAGTGCTACTATCATCCTCCCCCTTCCCTCCTTGCTACTTATACACTTCCTGGGCTTTATAAGTGTCCGTTCTACTGTACTACTTTACTATGTGATGTTATTATGCCCCTCACTTCGCGTCCAGGGCCCCAAGACAGTTAAGTACAGTGATTAAATGTCTGTCTGTTGGTCTTCTGTGTGTGTGTTTTGTTTATGTTATGGTGTGTGACGTCATCATTCCCTGTTTTATATTTTTTCGTGTTTGTTTTTTTATTTGCTTTTATTGGTGTTTTTTTCTTCTTCTATCTGTTTGTTTTCTATTTAAATTTGTTTTTGTGTGACTTGATTTATCTATTTTGTCTGTCCGTTTAACTATGTGTGTGTGTGTGTGTGTGTGTGTGTGTGTGTGTGTGTGTGTGTGTGTGTGTGTGTTCACTTTCATGCGTGTTCTTGATTACAACATTTATTCGCTAAAACATTAACACACACACACACACACACACACACACACACACACACACACCAACAGATGGCGTTGACTTCATCATTACCCAACCATGAATATATATACACGAGAGAGAGAGAGAGAGAAGAGAAACATACATCAAGCCTTATTAGTATTATTATAAGTGTAAAGTACAAGTGTTTTATAAGTCATTACCGTTTTCAGTGACAGGTGTGTGACGAGACAATCAACAGGTGTTATGTTCTGATTACAGGTGTTAAAGACAGGTGAATGAATCCTTTCAACCAAACTTAACATAACTTACTAACTCAACTTAACCTAACCTAACTTAACTAAACCTAACTCTTAACTGAAATTAACTTAACCTAACGTAACCTAACCTAATTAAATGTCGTAACTTAACTTAACCTCTCACTTAACCTAACTTAATCTACCTTACTAACCTAACCTAACCTAACCTCGCTTAATAAACAAAATCGTATCTCATGGACCTTGGGCATAATTGGGCATTAGTTATACCCATAATTACTGAGTTAGGTTAGGTTAGGTTTAAAGTCTTAAGTGGGTATAATTATAACTTATACTTAGAAACACTTAAAGTCAGAGGGGATGGAGGTATGTTTCTACTTAAGTCGACAAGATAAGTACACTTAACACTGTCAGTTAGTATTAGGATTGAGGTACACACACACACACACACACACACACACACACACACACACACACACACACACACACACGCATACACACCTGACTCCTTATATTTTATTATAGGGTCGATGTAAACAAACTTATGTGTGTGTGATTTGTTATCTCTCTCTTCTCTCTCTCTCTCTCTCTCTCTCTCTTCTTAATGCCTGAGTGGGTCGACATACGCACGTTTAATGAATGAAATTACTACGGCAATTTTTATCAATGGTTGAGTTGTGCTCTAGACCATTATTAACTCTCTCTCTCTCTCTCTCTCTCTTCTCTCTCTCTCTACTATTTCTCATCGTCTTCTTTCTTTCTTTTCTTTCTTTCTTTTTCTTTTCTTTCTTTGTCTTTCTTCTTCCTTCTCTCTTCTTTATATTTTTTAGTAGTATTTCTTCTCTCTCTCTCTCAATGATTCATGTTAGGGCCGCTACGCACGATTGGGAGAGGCGTTTTTATGACTGAGATTACTATTGCATGTCCAACCTTTTTTATGAATGGGTGGGTTTGGTAGAGAGAGAGAGAGAGAGAGAGAGAGAGAGAGTCATCTACCCTGCCCTTACATACATACATACATACATACATACATACATACACCCACACTGTAATATCCCCCAACGTAATACACACACTTCAACTCCTCCCCCCCACACACACACACACCTTCCACACACTCACCCACATCTCCTCCCACACCCACACACACACACACTTTCTCCTTCCAACACCCCTCTCACTCCACACACACACCACGCCCTCTCAACCATCGTACGAGCATTAGTGATAATTGGCAATTATCATGATACATTAATTCTGTTTTTGTCTGTTCTTGCTGCCCATTCAGAACTGGTGTGTGTGTGTGTGTGTGTGTGTGTGTGTGTGTGTGTGTGTGTGTGTGTGTGTGTTGTGTAGGTTTACGTATGACTTCCCTACCAATCCAACATAAACCTTCCTTAACATAAACCAATAAACCAATACTAAATAAAGATAAAGTTAAACCAAGCAAAATACTAGTAATTAAGAGACGTCGATCCAGGTAACTTGTACAGGTAAGAATTTGTTCACCTGGAATAATTTTAAGTTAATTTTGTTCAGGTGAGGTTAAGTGACTGAGTTTACTTGGATATGTTAATTGTAGTTAAATTTGTTACGTGTTTAGTTAATATGTAGATTAGTTGTGATCTGATTTAACATGTTATTTATGAATGAATTGATAGGAGTTTTCTCTAGTATATGGATTAATTAGAGTGTGGATTAATTAGAGTGTGGATTAATTAGAGTGTGGATTAATTAGAATCTTGATTAATTAGAGTAAGGATTAATTAGTCTGGATTAATTAGAGTCTGGATTAATTAGAGTATGGATTTTTGACTAATTAGAGTATGGATTAGAGTATTGATTAATTAGAGTATGGATTAATTAGAGCCTGGTTTATATATTTTTTATCAGGTAGTTCCTCTAGTGTACAGATTATTGAGGTGTATGTCCCGATTTTGACAATTTTCAGAGGTGTGTGTCCAGATTTTGATATACAAGATGCAGCACGTCCAGATTTTAACAGATTAACAGCTGCTCACGTCCAGATTTCAAATAAAATCGGCGGCTCCAAGAATAAATGACTTGGCACCCAGTAATCGTATTCAGATTTTGACAGTCTAAGTGAGACCTTAAACACACGCCCACACCCACCCACACCCACCCACACCCATTCAAACCCGTCCATAACTACCCACACCTTCCTACACCCACCTACACACACCCACACCCACCTACACCCGCCCACACCCATTCAAACCCGTCCATAACTACCCACACCTTCCTACATCCACCTACACTACCCACACCACCCACACCCACCCACACCCATTATATCATGTTTAAACTCTTGCCTGAGCCTATATCATAATTTTGATGTTCCTTTGTATCATGGAATGTCTGTCTGTCTGTCTGTCTGTCTGTCTGTCTGTCTGTCTATATTCTCTCAACCGGAGGAGTGTAGGTTAGGTTAGGTGAGTTTACTCACTACCACTCACTCACTCACTTACTCAACCCTGCATAATAATTATCCAATGACTCTCACTATTACTGTAGCGTGGATGGCTATACGCTAATTAGACACTTTACACTCTCTCACTCACTCACTATCTCACTTTGACTCTCTCTATTTATGGCATGACGGGGATGGACATGTTAATTAGGCAACCTCTCTCTCTCTCTCTGTCCTATGTGTTAATAGGGTAACATTCAAGGTAACTCTACCTGAAAATTGACGAGATCTTCCTGGTGTTGGAGTAAAATTGATGGAGGGAGGTTGATGGAGGAGGTTGATGGAGGGAGGTTGATGAGGGAAGGATTGTGATGGAGGAGGTACTCTAAGGTGATGGAGTGGTGGAGGAGGGAGGAGGAGAGGATGCTGGGGTGGTGGAGGGAAGGAGGATAAACCCACACACACACACACACACACACACACACACACACACACACACACGGGGCTCACAAAACAGACAGACAGACACACACACACACACACACACTCAGATCATAAGGGCTGTCAGAGAGCGAGAGAGAGAGAGAGAGCGAGAGCGAGAGAGGAAGAGAGCGATGGAAGAAGAGAGAGAGAGAGAGAGAGAGAGAGAGAGAGAGAGAGAGAGAGAGAGAGCATCATCTGAACTAAACATGATACAACGTGGTAAACAGCTGACGTCTGTTTACATCGAACAGCTGATGTGTTTACTATATGCCCTTTGTTTACACATTATCGCTACATATTGTAAACTTGTGTACGATAGTTCTTGTTTATATATGACAGCTGTTGTTGTTTACATGCAACAGCTGTTTCTTCCTGTACGAGACACCTGTGTTTGTATTTATCTAACACCTGATTCTTATTTACAAACAGGAAGAGAAGAGACAGACAGACAGAGAGACAGATAATCCGATAAACAAGACACTAGCAGAGGGAGTGATAACGCAGGAGGAGGCGTGGCATAATTATCAAGGTGAGTTGTATCTGTCTGTCTGTCTGTTTGTCTGTTTGTCTGTTTGTGTCTGTCTGTCTGTCTGTCTGTCTGTCTGTCAGTCTTTTTATGTTGGTCATCTTTAATTGTGTCTGTCTGATTGTCTGTCTGTCTGTCCTTAAGTCTTCCCTTCTGTCTATCTCACTGTCAGTCTATCTGTCTGTCTGTCTGTCAGTGAATCTGGATGTGACAGATATAAACTACATATATAAACACCATTAAATACTACCTATTGAAGCACCATTAGACACCATCACAGTGCACCATTAGAACACCATCACAGTGCACCATTAGAACACCATCACAGTGCACCATTAGAACACCATCACAGTGCACCATTAGAACACCATCACAGTGCAAATTAGAACACCATAGAGAATAAGATACCTGTTCCGTGGCTCCAACAGGTGTGTAATGGCGTGTTTTTCACCTGTTGTGGCGCACCTGCTTGGAACTAAATCTGGGGAGTTGACATATGCTTAATTAGTCCTTTAACGGTGAGGAGGGAGGGAGGGAGAGAAGGAGGGGTGGGAGGGAGGGAGAGAGGAGGGAGGGAGGAGGGAGGGAGGAGGGGGGTGGGGGTGTGGGGAGAGGGAGGGTGGGGAGGAGAGAGAGGAGGTGGGGGGAGGGGGAGGGAGGGAGAAGGAGGGAGGGAGGGGGTGTGAGAGAAGGAGAGAAGGAGGGTGGGAGGGAGGAGGTGTGAGAGAGTGGGAGGAGGTGGGAGGGAGGGAGAGGTGGAGTGGGGGAGGGGGTGGGGGGGTGTGAGAGAGGGAGGGTGGGAGAGAAGGAGGTGGGGGGGGAAGGGAGGGAGGAGGAGGAAAGGAGAAGGTATTGACAAATAAATATCAAGGAAGTGAAGTTGGAGGTGTGGTGGAGGAGGAGGAGGAGAAAGAAGAAGAAGAAGAAGGAGAAGAAAGAAAGAAAGGAGGAGAAGGATAAAGAAGAGGAAGAGGAAGAGAGATTAATAAATTTTGACCAGGTATGAAGTCAGGTGTTAGTGGCAGAAGACCTTACATGGAATAAATATTTTGTTTAACTGATAGACACCTCTCTCTCTCTCTCTCTCTCTCTCTCTCTCTCTCTCTCCAGCATTTCCTCACATTTCCCACACCTACATATCAGGCGTCACACAATGCCATACCTTTAACCTGTATGTCCTCAGGCAGATGGCAGAGCTGGACCTATGTCTTTCAGGTTCCAGGTGCTTGAGGAATGTTACCTGGGACTAATGAGGTGGACCAACAGGTGTTCTCCCTTGCCCTTAGGTGAAGTCTGCTGATAATAGCTCTCCCAGATGCTGCCTGTTATACTGTACTGCTGCACTACCACGACGACGACCACTGCTCTCTCTCTCTCTCTCCTCTCTCTCTCTCTCTCTCTCTCTCTCTCTCTCTCTCTCTGTTGTGATTTATGGTGTAGTTGTTTGTGTTGTTATTGTTGTTGTTGTTGCTGTTGTTGTTGTTATTATTATTATTATTATTATTATTATTATTATTATTATTATTATTATTATTATTATTATTATTACTATTATTATTATTATTATTATTTCTTGTTGTTCTTCTTCTTCATCTTCATCTTATTATTATTATTATTACTATATCTATCATCATTATTACTGTTATCTCTGAACATAATGACTCAACTATGTCTACAAGATAACAATGCCCTCACCTGTATAGAGGGTTAGGTTAGGTTACGTTAGGTCTGAGTAATGTACTTGAGTAACTTCTGAATACCTCATATATTTTATCACTCAGATGGTTACTCAGTCCCTCAGGTTATCACTCAGATGGTGATTTAGATGGTGACTCAGGTGGTTACTCAGGTGGTTACTTACGCACGTGTGAATTACTTCTACAAGGTGATCAAAAGTCTGTGCAGCTACAATAACTAATCTACGTACTAGAAGAACAGATAAACAAATACACAGGTGCACAGGAACTTTTCGATCACCCTGTACGTTTGGCTTAAGAGGGACGAAAACCTCACGTTGATAATTTTATATTTTTTATCGGAAGTTAAAATAATGTTAATAATTATAATACATATTTTTCTCTATTGATTTTAAGTAAATGTAAGTTAAAAATTAAGGTTAAGTTAATTTTAAGTAAAAGTATTTATTTTAAGTATCTTCAAGTCTCAAGTTAAAATGGAATTCAGGTTAATCTTGTGCAATAATTTCTAATAACGTGTTAACTTTGGTGTTAAGGTTAGAATGACATTAACATAACAGTATATTTAACATAACGTAACATAACAACATATAACATAACGTAACATAACGTAACATAACGTAACATAACGTAACATAACATAACGTAACATAACGTAATGTAATATAACAAATATGACACAATATATTTTAGAGTATAACGTAGATACAGAATAACTTGTTATATTGTAATGTAGTGTCTATCTATCTATCTATCTATCTATCTATCTATCGAGAGCGTGTGGAGGAAAAGGAGGAGGAGCAAAAGGGAGGGGCAAGGTATCAAGGAGGGAGGGAGAGAAGGAGGAGGGAGGAGGGAGAGAAGGGTAGGAGGGAGGTAGGGAGGGAGTGTCAGGGTAGGAGGGAGGTAGGGAGGGAGTGTCAGGGTAGGAGGGAGGGAGGGACGGAGGAGTGGGAGGGAGGTACCAGTCCGCCGACTTGCTGGCGCCATCTCCACCTCGCCGGCTGGTCTCTCGGTAGCCAGGCGTCTCCAGGTGGGCGGTAGGCTTGACATAACACAAATTCCTTCGTTTCATTCAATCATCATCAATTAATCGCATGTGTCCTTCCATCTCAATCACCCTCGTCTCCTCGGGTTGCTAAGGACGTGGGTTCGAGCCCCTCCGGTTACTTGAGGATGGAAAGGTAAACAGACACCTGGTGGGGGAAGGTGAAACTAGCCAATACGTACCCTTTTAATTGAGGCAGGTGTTGCAAATGCCCGCAGTGCCCCCCCCCCCTCTCGCTCGGTCTCTCTCACACACCCACGTCGTCACCCAGCCTCACTCACTCCTCCAGGTACACAACATCTCCACTACTCATAACCTCCTCCTCCCTCCTCCTCCGTCCTCCTCCCCACTCAACTGAACGCCCCTCCTCTTCTCATCTTCCTCAACTGGACCTCTTCCCCAACTGACGCCCCCCTCCTCCTCCTCTTCCTCAACTGGCGCCCCCTCCTCTTCCCCAACTGGACGCTGACGCCCTCCCTCTTCTTCCTCCCTCTTCCCCAACTGACGCCCTCCTCCTCCCTCCCAGGCACATAGCAACTTAACAGGAAGGTTATATCTCGTCTGTATGTCAGAGGCGCCTGCCAGTTTATCTCGTCCAAGTTTCTTGTTTTCGTCTCAGTGATGGTCCAACTCTCTCTCTCTCTCTCTCTCTCTCTCTCTCTCTCTCTCCTGTCAACATATAATCCAGAAGGTCACGTGGGCTGCTGTTCTAGACCCGTCTTAGTTAGGAGATCAGGTCACGAGGTCAATCAGATCACCTGAAGATTAGACACCTAACTCCAACCTAATCAAATCTAACCTAATCTAACCTGCTGTAACTTAACCTAATCATAATATAACCTGGGTGTGTGTGTTTGTTAAGGGTCACATTGAGGAAGTGTGGGGGGTGTGTGGGGGTCTTGAGGGAACCTAACCTAACCTAAAGACAGACAGACACACAGACAACACACACACACACACACACACACACACACACACACACACACACACACACACACACACACACACACACACACACACACACACACACACACCAAAAAAGAACAGATGAACACAGACACATACCCTATAAACCTCCCCACCACAACACTGTCGGGCATAAGAAACACACACACACACACACACACACACACACACACACACACACACACACACACACACACACACACAAACACACACACACACACACACACACACACACACACACACACACACACACACACACACACACACACACACACACACACACACACACACACACACACACACACACACACACACACACACACACACACACACACACAAGACGTAGATGATAAGATGGGGAGAACAGTAAGTACTCTGATAAAGGCCAGAAAAAGTGGAGAATGAGATAAAAGATAAGACAGATGATAACTAGGGAATAAAATAACCAGAGATGAGAAAGTTGTTGGTTTGGGGAGAATTTAGGGAGAATTTGGGGTAATTTAGGGAGAATTTAGGGAGAATTTAGGGAGAATTTAGGGAGAATTTAGGGAGAATTTAGGGAGAATTTGGGGGAAGGTTTAGGGAGAATTGGGGGACATAATAATAATAATAATAATAATAATAATAATAATAATAATAATAATAATAATAATAATAATAATAGAACATCAATTAAAATAATATTAAAAAAATTCGATCATATTTATATTTAAATTAAAAACTAAAAATTAATTTAATAATAAAAAAAACGTTAAAATATACTCGACGTTAACAACTAAGAATTACCTTTTATGGAAGTCAGTATAAATGACCAATCAGAGGACAGATAAGAACACCATCCCAGTAAGTTCCACCAATCATCTAAGAGTTACGCTGTGACGTCACTCATTAGGGAAGTCCTGTGTCTCTCCAATTTTTCCCTCCCACATTTTCACCATTCCAGAAATAATCTTTTCTCCCCTTCCCTCCTTCTCTCCTTCCCTCCTTCTCTCCTCCCCTCCTTCTCTCCTTCCCTCCTTCTTTCCTCCTCTCCTCCCCTCCTTCTCTCCTTCCCTCCTTCTCTCCTTCCCCCTTCTCCCCTTCCCCTACTTCTCTCCCTCTCTCTTCTTCCCCCTTCTTTCTCTCCCTCCCCTTCTTTCTCTCCCTCCCCTCCCTATCCCCCTTCCCCTCCTCCTCTCCCTCCCAATCTCCCCACTTTCCTCCCCATCCCCCACCCCCACCTTACCACCTCCCACCCCACCTCCCTCCTCATCTCCCCATCCACACGTGATCTCCCCACACCTAAGAGCCAGGTGGAGACGGCCCAGATCACCACCAGGCCCGGGGAGGGGGGAGGGGAGGGAGGGTAGTGGGGTGGGGGTAGTGAGGGGAGAGAGGGAGGGGGTGGGGGTTGTGGAGTGAGGGAGGGAAGTGGAGGGAAGTGGAGGGAAGTGGAGGGAGGGTAAAATAGCCTCTCAGATCATTAGCCAGCGAGACACCGTACATCTGGTAGGGTGGTCTGAACGTGCACCTGTTTCCTCCCAGGGTAGACAACGACATCATTACGCTTCCCACTATATAAATCCTGATATATATAACACCAGGGGTTTATATCCTCATTTATAAACCAAACGAGGATTATTAAACCAGGGTGAATGTCTTTAATCCTCGTAACTAATCCTAACTAATCTGGGTTTTCGTTTAGGTTGGGTTAAAATAAAATTAAAACAGATTTGTAATATGATGCATCTTTATCTTGCAGAACCAACTGGGAAAAAAATCCCTTCCAGGGGGGGGCTGTCAATGGACGAACTTTAAAATCTAGGGAAAAAATCTACTTTTAGGGATATTTTAGGGATTTAGGGAGAAAATTTCGATTTTGATGGTGGAATTAAAGGAGTTGAGGACAGTACGGGATAGGATAAGGTATAGGATAAGGGGTGGATAATAGGATAAGAGTTGTAGTTAGTGGTGAGATCTGGCAGCCTCACCGCCACCCACCAACACAGCTACGATGCCCGACTGCCCGGCGCCTGTGTGTGTGTGTGTGTGTGTGTGTGTGTGTGTGTGTGTACCTATGCATGTATATTCATTCAACTTTTTATTTTGATATGTATATTTAATATTAGTCCAAAATAAGGTAATATTTATTTAGCTCCAGTATGTATGTATGTATGTCTGCATGTATGTATGTATGTATGTATGTATGTAAAATGCAAAATAATAATAATAATAATTAACGGTTTATTGAAAGAGCTTGGCAGCCAGAAGGTTGAAAATATACAGTTACATATTTTAGGGAATGGGTTGCAATTTAAATAATATACAAAGTAACATAAATTGACACAAATAGATATAACTATAACTAGATGAGGAAAAACAAACTACGGTTTCATGTATGTATGTATGTATGTATGTACATGCACAAACGCACGTACCTTCATGTACGTGTGTGCGTTTGTATGTATTGCTTAACTCCCCAACCCCCCACCGACCACCCCAACCCCCCACACACACACCACCACCTGTTCAGACTCATCCCCCCACTCACCCCCCTCCATACACCCCCTCACCCGCTGAGAAGAGAGGGGGGAGAGGGGAGGGGGAGGAGGAAGAGGAGTGGTAACCCAGAAATACCTTACAAATGACCCTCCTCACATCTGACCCCCCTCCTCCACGACCCTCACATCTGTCCCTCTTCAGCTCTTCACCCTCCTCACCCTCACAATTATCACCCTCCTCACCCTCACAATTATCACCTCCCTCACCCTCACAATTATCACCCTCCCTCACCTCACACATTACCTCCTCACCCTCACACTATCACCCTCCTCACCAATTATGACCTCCTCACAATTATCACCCCTCCTCACCCTCACAATTATGCCCTCCTCACCCCTCACAATTATGACCTCCCTCACCCTCACAATTATCACCCTCCTCACCTCACACTATCACCCCTCCTCACCCCTCACAATTATGACCTCCTCACCCCCTCACAATTATCACCCTCCCTCACACACCAATTCTCTCACCCTCACAACATCACCTCCTCACCTCATAATTATCACCCTCCTCACCCCTCATAATTATCACCCTCCCTCACCTCACACTATCACCTCCTCACCCTCACAATTATCACCTCCCCCACCACAATTATCACCCTCCTCACCTCACAATTATCACCCTCCTCACCCTCACACTATCACCCTCACCTCACACTATCACCCTCCTCACCTCACAATATCACCCTCACCTCATAATTATCACCTCCCTCACCTCACAATTATCACCTCCCTCACCCTCATAATTATCACCTCCTCACCTCACACTATCACCCTCCTCACCCTCAACTCTTCGAATCGAATTAGATAGATAGATAGATAGATAGATAGATAGATAGATAGATAAAGTAATTTTAATGTCATACCTAACCTAACCTAACCTAACCTAACCTAACCTAACCTAACAAACACCATCACTTACCATAAACCTTTGAGAATTTTGTCTCATAATTACTTAAAGTTTCCCACCACGAGTCACTCTCACAAGTCACCACAAGTCACTCACGAGTCACTAGTCAATCCACGAGTCACTCATAAGTCACTCACGAGTCACCATAAGTCACCACAAGTCACTCACAAGTCACTCAAGTCACTCACGAGTCACTCACAAGTCACCACGAGTCACTCATAAGTCACCACGAGTCACTCATAAGTCACTCACGAGTCACTCAAAGTCACCTAAGTCACCTCATGTCACTCACAGTCACTCATAAGTCACCACGAGTCACCTCATAAGTCACTCACGAGTCACTCACGAGTCACTACGAGTCACTCACAAGTCACTCACAAGTCACTCACGAAGTCACCACGAGTCACTCACGAGTCACTCATGAGTCACTCACAAGTCACTCACGAGTCACTCACGAGTCACTCTACAAGTCACCACGAGTCACTACAAGTCACTCACGAGTCACTCACGAGTCACTCATGTCACCACGAGTCACTCACAAGTCACTCACAAGTCACTCACAAGTCACTCACAAGTCACTCACGAGTCACTCACAAGTCACTCATAAGTCTGTCTAATGAGTAGTGATTTGGTCATTGGGGGTAATTAAGTTTGTTAATTACACTTGTTTGGGTGTATTAATTAATTACGGTATTTTGAGCCCTAATGACTTGCCTTGTTAAGCTGTAGAAGGAAAATTGAGTTATTATTTATTTATGGATTAGTCTGAGGCTTTACCTTAACTAGAAGTGTTGTTGTTGTTCTTCTTCTTGTTCTTCTTGTTCTTGTTCTTGTTCTTGTTCTTCTATTTTGTTGTTGTTGTTGTTCTTCTTCTTCTTGTTCTTCTTGTTCTTGTTCTTGTTCTTCTATTTTGTTGTTGTTGTTGTTGTTCTTCTTCTTCTTGATCTTCTTATTCTTCTTCTTGTTCTTGTTCTTGTTCTTGTTCTTCTATTTTGTTGTTGTTGTTGTTCTTCTTCTTCTTCTTGATCTTCTTATTCTTCTTCTTGTTCTTGTTCTTGTTCTTGTTCTTCTATTTTGTTGTTGTTGTTGTTGTTCTTCTTCTTCTTGATCTTCTTGTTCTTGTTCTTGTTCTTGTTCTTCATTTTTGTTGTTGTTCTTCTTCTTCTTCTTGATCTTCTTGTTCTTGTTCTTGTTCTTCTATTTGTTGTTCTTGTTGTTCTTGTTCTTCTTGATCTTCTTGTTCTTGTTCTTCTATTTATTGTTGTTGTTGTTGTTGTTCTTCTTCTTCTTCTTGATCTTCTTGTTCTTGTTCTTGTTCTTCTATTTTGTTATTGTTGTTGTTCCTAGAATCATTAAGTGTTATTATCCCATATCTTATCTTTAAATACGTCCTTACGTCCGTCTGAAGGTGGATTGACCCGCGAACGAGTGGGATTTGTCCCGGATCTTCCATTCAGACGACAGGTGTGTGAGCTGTGAAGGGAGGGGGGAGGGGAGGGGAAGGGGAGGAGGATTAATGGGAGAGGGAAGGGGAGGGAAGGGGAGGAGTAGGGAAAGAGAGAGAGAAAAGATGAGTTTAGAAGGAGGAGTGAAGGAAAGGAGGAAGAGAGGAGAAGAAGAGAAGGGAAGGAGGAAGGGAGGGGAGAGGAGAAAGGAAGGAGAGAGACGGAAAAGAATGAAGAAAGTAAGGTAGGCAGAGAGGAGGGAGGGAAAGGAAGAAGGAGGTATAGAAGAGGGTGGGGAGGAGGAGAAGGAGGAGGAGGAGGAGGAGGAGGGGAGGGAGGAGGAGGAGGAGGAGGAGGAGGGGAGGAAAGAATGTAGAGAGAGAGAGAGAGAGAGAGGGTCATTGAGCTCTTCACTTCCTTCCTCTCACAATATTCACGACAGGGCTCACAGGCGTTCCTCTCTCTCTCTCTCTCTCTCTGCTCCTGTCAATCGAGTTGCTGTCCTTGGAAACGACAGCAACAGACAGCAGTAACAGACAGTAACAGACGGTAGCAATAGCGCAGTCGGTAGGGGAGCTGTCTGGTAGCTGTCAGTAGTGGTAGAGTCTGATTAGCGAGGTTTGTCAGAAGCTGTCTCCTCCTGACAGCCCCGGCACAACATACATTGATAGGAGTAATTAGTCGCTGAGAGAGAGGGGAGAGAGGGGTGGATATGAGCAATAAATAAATCGATGAAAGAGAGAAAATACGTAAAGAGAGAGGGAGAAAATAGATAAAAGAAAGGAAAGAAAGAAAGAAAGAAAGAAAGAAAGGAGATAAAAATAAAGAGAAACGAAATACGCAACGAGAAACAAGAATTAATATCCACCATCTTAAACAAATGAGCATCTAATCTCACTCAGTCTGTAAATATCGTCTCGAGTCTTGGTTCCTATAGGATCCGAAGCGCTTCATAATATAACAGACAATTACACTCATAACTCATAACTCAACAGAGGTACTAACGGGTAACAGATGGCTAGAAAACAGAGGGTAACAGTACTAATGATATCACAACAGGAGAAATAGATTAATGATTTAACTAAAAAAATTGAAAAAAAAATTATGACCGTATTTCAAGTGCGTTTCGAAGTGGTTCATTAATAATTTCAGAAAAATCCCTTAAACTCACGACCCTAATTAACAGAAGGAATAGGTAACAGGGAAGCAATCAACAGTAACTAACGGTAATCCTGACACTCCAACAGGAAAATAAAAACTAAAATTGAAAAAAAAATCGAAAAAAATATTAAAAATCTTGACTCCTGTTGGAAATCTCGACAGATCACCGTTAATAAATCAGGCTTTAATTCACCTCTACTTAACAACGGGGCAACGGGAGGAACGGAGGACAAACGAGTAACAGTAGTCGCGACAGTCCAACAGGTCCCATCAATAACAGTAAATCACAGGTAATTGAGGTGGTTGTCTACAAACGTCAGATGCCCCCCCTCTTCCCCTAAAACTTCCCTCCTCTACCCATTCCCTACTCCCCTACCCCTCTCCACCCTCTCTAACCCCTCCTCTACCCCCAACTCCCCCTCAGTACTCCTTCCCAACCCCCCTTACCCCTCCCTCCCCCTCCGGCAAAACAAATTGAGGTAGGGAGGAGGAGGAGGAGGAGGAGGGAGGAGGAAGACTCGTTGCTTCTTGACATAGGTTGAAGTAAATGAAGTTATAACTTGAACGTCTTTACTCAAGTGATATCTTTGTCTGTTTATTTGTTTGTCCGTTTATTAAGCTCCTAAATACGACTTACCTTCTGAGGACAACTACTTGACCCTTGAGTACTATGACTTGACCTTAGTACTATGACTTAACCCTTTGAGTACGATAACTTAACCCCTTGAATACGGTGATTAAACCTTTTTTGTAATCAGGATCGAACCAATGTCCTCCTCACGGGTTTATACACCGCCGAGGGAATAACCACTCCACCACGGCCTCCTCACGCTAGGAAAATACCATAAAGTTATTTTTGAAGATTATATAGAATGTACCAGACAAATGTCCCTCCCTCCCTCCCTCCCTGCCTGCTCCCTGCCTGTGTCCCTCCTCCCTCCTCCCTCCCTCCCTCCCTGCTGCTTCCTCCTCCTCCTCCTCCCTCCCTCCCTCCCCTCCCCTCCCTCCCCTGCCTGCTCCTTCTGCCTGTTTCCTCCTGCCTCCTCCTCCCTCCCTCCTGCTTCCTCCTTCCCTCCTCCCTGCCTGCTTCCTCCCTCCCTCCCTCCCTCCCTGCCTGCTCCTGCCTGTGTCCCTCCCTCCTCCCCTCCCTCCCTCACTACCTCCCTGCCTGCTCCCTGCCTGCTTCCTGCCTGTTTCCTCCTGCCTCCCTCCCTCCCTCCTGCCTCCCTCCTCCCTGCCTGCCTGCTCCTGCCTCCCTCCCTCCCTGCTCCTTCCCTCACCCTGCCTGCTTCCTCCCTCCCTCCCTCCCTGCCTGCTCCTGCCTGTGTCCTCCCTCCTCCCTCCCTCCCTCACTACCTCCTGCCTGCTTCCTCCCTGCCTCCTGCCTCCCTCCCTACCCTGCTTCCTGCCTGTTTCCTCCTGCTTCCCTGCCTGTTTCCTCCTGCCTCCTCCCTCCTCCCTCCCTGCCTGCTTCCTCCCTCCTCCCTCCCTCCTCCCTGCCTGCTCCCTGTGTCCCTCCTCCCCTCCCTCACTACCTCCCTACCTCTTCCTCCCTTCCCTCCTCCCTGCCTCCTCCCTCCTTCCTCCTCTACCTCCCTACCTGCTTCCTCCTGCCTCCCTCCCTCCCTGCCTGCTTCCTCCTCCCTCCCTCCCTCCTCCCTGCCTGCTCCTGCCTGTGTCCCTCCCTCCCTCCTCACTACCTCTACCTGCTTCTCCTGCCTCCCTCCTCCCTGCCTGCTCCCTCCCTCCTTCCCTCTCTACCTCCCTACCTGCTTCCTCCCTCCCTCCTCCCTGCCTGCTCCCTGCCTGCGTCCCTCCCTCCTTCCCTCCCAGCCTGCCCTCCCTCCCTTCAACTTAGTATCTCAGGGAGCAGATAGGGAGAAGAGGCAAGAGATGACAGGAGCAGACAGGGAATAGGGGTGAGGCAGGGGCAGGCTGAGGGAGAGACAGGAAATGGGGAATGAGGGAGAGTAGGGAGACAGAGACAATTTTCTAGGACACCTTATACTGGTAAATGAGCCAAAACTGTCTAATGTTCGCCTCCTCTTCATAACACCAATAGACTAATGATTGATTGATATACATCTACCATCTTTGGTCTACTT
>NW_024733231.1:9149847-9154847 GCF_018991925.1 Homarus americanus
TCCCTTAACACATCTGTGAGGAACTACTACACACGTGAGGTCCCTCACACCATCTGTGAGGAACTACAACACACGTGAGGTCCCTCATAACACCATCTGAGGGAACTACTACACCACGTGAGGTCCTCATAACACCATCTGTGAGGGAACTACTACACCACGTGAGGTCCTCATAACACCATCTGTGAGGGAACTACTACACCACGTGAGGTCCCTCATAACACCATCTGTGAGGGAGTTACTACACTACGTGTTTGTGTTCAACACCTACAATCCTACATTAATCTGTATGTTCACTGTATGTTCCTTTACCTTTCTCTAATGAAGGCTTTTGTTAAACCACCAATGTATGTAATAAGTCATTTATGTCAATGTATATTTTCAGCCTTCGGGCTGCAGAACTTCAATAAACCGTTAATTATTATTATTATTATTATTATTAGACAGATAAATACGGATCGGAATCTCTCTCTCTCTCTCTCTCTCTCTCTCTCTCTCTCTCTCTCTCTCTCTCTCTCTGTATATCCACCTTTCAGTCATACATACCAATATACCATTAATTATTGTTATTAGTAGTATACGTGCATACATAAACATACAGACACACCCACACATACCCTTCCCACCCACACACACACCTTCCCCACACACACCCCACACCCCTTCCCCACCTCCCCACACACACCTTCCCCACACCCCCACACCCCCTTCCCCACACACCCCCTTCCCCACACACCCCCCTTCCCCCCCCCCTCACACACTATCATCTCAGAGTGACAGATGAGCAAAGCATTATCTGGGGTCCATTATGTGTGATGGATGCCTGGGAGGCCTTCTGTGTTCTGGGGAGTTTATCTGGGGAGTTTAGACGTGGGGAGATGGGAGAGATATGTAAGGAGAGGGAAGTGTTGGTGGTGACAGGTGGGGGAGAGAAATGGGAGCTTAGAATAGGGAGATGGGAGGATTGGTGGGTATGTATATTGGGAGAAGAGAGAGAGAGAGAGAGAAGAGAGAGATTACATAAAATATTACTCTTCTCTAAGGCAATGGACCAACAGACATTAACCTCTTGCCATTATATATACTACATCTATATATGTCCACCCTGATGTAGTCATAATAATAAATATATTCTTCCCAGGATGGTCTACGTCTCTACATTATAAACCTTGTGCTTCCTGGAAGTACATTTGACATTTTCTTCCCAGGGTGGTCTACTCTTCACTATGGGTTTACATTAACATTGCTTTGTGCTTCCTGGAGTTTCATAGAGTATATTTTCTTCCCAGGATGGTTTGTGTTATGGATATTTATGATTCTGTTCATCCTGGAGTCTCACATAGAGGTAATAGCCGGAACCAGACCATATTATACAGTCTTCGGGTTCAGAGAGAGAGAGAGAGAGACTAATATACACACAACACACATAGGTAAATATTGCATATTAACACACATACACACACACACACACACACACACACACACACACACACACACACACACACACACACACACACACACACACCTGGCCTCTATTATCTCAAAATCTCTCAGTCTCAAAGGGGGGGGTGTCAGATCATCTCCCATACGTCGAGAGATGTATATAAGAGACCAGGATTCGACCCCCTGTTTTTCTGCTCACATTTCGATCATGACTCCAAGATCGTAACATTTAGAGTGTTGTGACGTCATGGGAGGGGAGGAGAGGGAGGTGGCATTTTGCTGTTGTGTAGTTGTGGTGAAGGGTTGTGGTTAGAGAATTGGTAGGGATGTGGTGTGGTTGTGGCTTGGGTAAAGTCTCTGTGCAATTTCTCCTCTTCTTCACCTCTCTCTCTCTCTCTCTCTCTCTGCTGTTATTTGACCCTGGCGAGAGACGTTCTCGCATCGCCAGGCGCAAGAATAAGATAATGAAACTTGCGATTTTTTGAGATTCCGGTGAGATAACTGCCATTTATCTCTGTCTCTCCTCAACATCTCTCCTCAACCTCTCTCCTCAGCATCTCTCCTCAGCATCTCTCCTCAGCATCTCTCCTCAACATCTCTCCTCAGCATCTCTCCTCAACATCTCTCCTCAACATCTCTCCTCAACATCTCTCCTCAACATCTCTCCTCAACAACTCTCCTCAACCTCTCTCCTCAGCATCTCTCCTCAGCATCTCTCCTCAACATCTCTCCTCACGAGGACTTTGAACAGTTGGTAGTCGGGTTTGAGTATTTCACCGCTAGATTTCATCACCTAACCGCTAACTTTTATCAAATGACCGCTAGATTTCAGCTTCAACCGTAAATTTCCAACACTCGTCCGCTACATATCAACACTTAAACCGCTAGATTTCAGCTCCAAACCGCTAATATTTATCACTCGACCGCTAGAGATATTATTCACCCGTTGTCAACCGCTCTCGTTCGTGTCATCCAACCCAGATGGATGGCAGTGTTGGGGAGTAGATGGATATGGGTGTTGAGGTAAGCCGTGTACCTCGTCTTGTGATTGATTCGACCGTCGTGTAGGAGGAGTTTTATCTCAACGTGATTGTGGGGGTGGGGGTGGGGTGTAGTGGGGGTGGGGGTAGTGTAGAGAGTGTAGGTGTGGGGTACTAGGGTGTGGTGGTGAGTAGGGATGTGAATGTGTCTCGTATGTATAGCTGACGTGAGGTTTTGAGATGTGTGCGGGTGTAGGGGATGTTGGGGTGTGTGGGGGGGATGTGAGGGGAGGGATGCGTAAGTCCCCAGCACGTCTCGTTTGTTTACCATAAAGACCACGAGCCTATCAATATTTACAACCTAAGTCCCCCCCTCGCGCGCGTATAGTAGCGACGGATAAACTGTTATGCAAATTATAATCAAACCCTCCAAAAAAACCATCCTTATCAGCTTAACAAGGCGGCCATTGATATTCAAATATATACTTCGATTAAAGCAAATAATAAATGACAAACCTCACAACCAGCAACAATCTATTCATCAGCTCGTATCCCCATGGTGACTGCCGGACCAAAACATGATGCAAAGTTGGTCCTCATTCGGGGTCCGTTCTCGTCTGGCGATTATAGAGAGACGAGGAAGGAAGAAGGAGGTAAGGAGAAGGAGAATAATTGATGCATATTGTACGTCGTAATAGATGGCCGGTCATTAATCCAGCGTAATTGATTTCAGTGCCAGTTGCTTCTTATTTCAATGTCAGACTTGGACGACGCGGACATATTGGCCCGTCTCTCGTTATGGATCCACCCGCTCGCAGATTACTCACAGTGCCGCTACTTTGCCAATACATCTTCGCTACATATTAACCCTCCTATCTCTTCTCTATACATATCAAATAACACCAAAAAACTCTTCTTTATTTATTTAGTCGTTAATAATTCGTTTAGGAGTCGTTTAGGGAGGATAAGACGCTCAGATATGAGATGATGTTCTCAGTGCGTCACGGAGATTGAGTTACCACCACAGTTGAGGTTAGATTACCCCGACATCACCACTGAGTCACCACACTTTTAAAACTACAAATAGACTTGTTCCCTGTGGTTAATATATTGTATTATTGTACCTGTAGCATGATAGCGCTAAAGTAATTGATAATATTGATAATAATATAACAGCAATGACAAGAGTGATAATAATAATAATAATAATAATAATAATAATTCATAGAACGTATATGAACATCTCTGAATATTCTCAAGCAGTACTGAACATTTTTGAAAATTTTTAAGCACCACGAACATTTTTTTTTATCATTCTCAAGCACCAGTGAAATGTTTTTTAACATTCTTATGCAACAATGAACATTTTTGAACATTCTTAAGCACCAGTGAACATTTTTTGAACAATCTTACCCACCGTTGAACGTTCATATACCGTAAAGAGTAAGAGAGAGCGAACACAAACCCAGATCTATTAGTGACGAGGCAGAATATATATATCATATAATGGTGTGAACTAGACAGCTGTAATCACCGCCTTTAAATCCCGGGGGAAATATATCTCTCTGTCGTGTTATTGAGGCGAAGTAGATCGTCTTTTGTTGTATGTTTATATGAGGAAAGATTACCTGAGACGTGAGGTAATCTGAGGTGAGACTCTACCTGAGGAGACGTGAGGTAATGTGAGGTGAGACTCTACCTGAGGAGACGTGAGGTAATGTGAGGTGAGACTCTACCTGAGGAGACGTGAGGTAATGTGAGGTGAGACTCTACCTGAGGAGACGTGAGGTAATATGAGGTGAGACTCTACCTGAGACTCTACCTGAGGCTCTACCTAAGACTCTACCTTAGTGGAGGAGGTGTCAGGAGTCATAACGGGTCAGGTAAACATGGCGTCAATATTACCTTGAGACTTACCTGAGAAATTAATTATTGTTTAACTTTCAACAAAAATTTCCTGATATATAAATTTTTACCGAAATATAATTGGTTAGTTTTTGTATTAATTAATCCCTTTAAAATTATGATGACTGATTTTGGGCCCAATTATTGTTTTAAATATCGTAATTAATAATTTTTTAAAGGATTTTTTTTAGGATTCGTCTTGGAAATTGTTTTTAATTGGGTCAGTGATTACCATTAATTAATAAATTCCTTTCAGTAAAAACTATTTTCTCTTTCCACCTGAGATGTTTTTTATATCCAATCATTAATAAACGTTACATCCAATCAATCTCTTCGTTAACCAAGCCAATCGTCTCCTAATTAGAGCTCATAACGACTCAACCACCTAATCACCTCACAACAGGCGCCGACTCAGCTAATTGAGCTGTAAAAGTCACGCTTCGTCGACCCTCGTGTATTCAGCCTCACGATGACCGAGATTCCACGAGTTTTTCCCCGGTTAATAAGGTCGATTTTCAGGTGTTATTTAATAGGATTTTCAACCTTATGGAATATTTATCATAGCTCGTTCTTGCCTCGAGTTACATGATAAGATTCCATGAATTCTTCCCCGGTTAATAAGGTTAATTTTCTGATGTCATTTAAGGTGATTATCAACCCTATAGAATTTTC
>NW_024733231.1:9157347-9169847 GCF_018991925.1 Homarus americanus
CACCTACGAGACACAGGTGGGGGGAGAGTCATCACCCTCAACAGGTATAAGGTTGGCAGGTGAGAGATAGGGTCTTAGTTATCTCTCTCTCTATCTCTCTCCCTCTCTCTATCTCTCTCCCTCTCTCTCTCTATCTCTCTCTATCTCTCTTTCTTGATCTCTCTGTTTGGTAAAAAAAATACATTTACTCCCGACAATTTTACCAAAAGAGTCCATCGGGTAAAAAATTTATAAAGGAAACATCTCTCCTGTCGGGAATATCTCAGCCATGACTCACAGTGCGAAAAAGGGAGTACCGAATGTTTATCTATTAATACCAACAAAAACAAAAACAAAAACAAAAAAAGGGCCAAGGGTTAAGGGTAAAAATGTACTACACTCTTGTACCTCAGGTGGGAGCCATCGTTAACACCGTCGCCATAATGTAAACAAACATTGACGCTCGGCTTTTTTTTTTTCCCCGCTCTTTCTGGGTAAAATTTTCTCTCTTGGAAATTATATCACCCTTGGGGGGGGGGGGGCCTTCTCTCTATCTCTCTTGTTATATATCTCTTACAGTATACATCTCTAAAGTATCATAGTATATATATATATATCTCTAGTCTCTCATTGTCTCTCAGGATGATTTTTGGGTCTCTATTAAATGAATACACTAGGGGGTATTTCTGTCTCCTCCTCCATCTTGACAACCCGGTACATATTTACCATCGTCTCAATCCCCGTATTTATAAACAAGAGGTCCTGCCATATCACCATCTGTGGGGTTTATTAAGTGATAATAGTGTTGTATTTCGTGGTTGAGGAGACGAACTTGAGAAGAGTATTAGAGAAATGTGAAAAATAATACGGTAATATTTTTGGTGTTATCTTATTATTTTTTATATTTTTTTTCATTATTTTGTGTAGAGGGAGAAGTATTGGGGGAGAAATGGCCAGGTATGTGGGGGAAGAGAGGGCCAGGTGTAGGAGGGAGAGAGGGCCAGGTGTTGGAGGGAGAGAGGGCCAGGTGTAGGAGGGAGAGAGGGCCAGGTGGGAGGGAGAGAGGGCCAGGTGGGAGGGAGAGGGCCAGGTGGGAAGGAGAGAGGCCAGGTGGGAGGGAAAGAGGGCCAGGTGGGGAGGAGAGGTCAACTATATCACTCATGTAACAAACCACACACCTGTCGCCTCACCTGTGACTCATAAGGAAGAGGAAGAGGAGGAGGAGGAGGAGGTAAAAATAGTGGGAGGTAGTGTCAGCTCTGAGCCGTCAGGGTTAGTGTCAGGTGTGGGTTGTCACACCATTTTCGTACTCTGGGTGGTGTCAGCTTTAGATCGTTAGCTTCCATGTTGGTACTCTAGGGGTGTTAGCTTCAGGTCGTCAGCTTCCATGTTAGTACTCTGGGGTAGTGTCAGCTCAGGGTCGTCAGTTTCCATATTGATACTGGGGGTGTCAGGTGTGAGCCGTCAGCCGCCATCTTGGTACACCCTTTGGGGTAACAGGTCATGTTTACGTTAATAAAGAAACCTGAAGGTGTTACGATTTAGAGGGGTTTTGTGGGTTGGGGGGTGTGGGAGGTGGGGAGAGGGAGGTGGGGGAAGATGCATGGAGGAGATGGGGTAGGGGATGTCTATGTGTTTGGGGGAGAGATGGGGTGGGGTGGGGAGGAGGTGGGGGGTGGGTGGGGAGGAGGTGGGGGTGGGGGTGGGGGAGGGGAGGTGGGGGTGGGGGTGGGGGGAGGTGGGGGTGTGGGGGAGGAGGGTGGGGGTAGTGGGGGGGATGTCTTGTGTTTGGGGGAGAGGTAGATGGGGGTGGGGAGGAGGTGGGGTGGGGTGGGGAGGAGTGTGGGGGTGGGGTGTGGGGAGAGGGGTGTGGGGGAGGTGGGGGGAGGAGGGGGGGGGAGGAGGTGGGGGTGTAGGGTGTGGGGGTGAGTTGAGCATAAGACGAGCTGTTGTCCGTCTCACACAATATCCCTGAGCGAGTCAATGCGTTTAGGGGAACACAACGAACGCCAGGCGCAGTTGGTCGCTCGTGTTGACGTTGTTTCTTTTTGTAAGGATTTTTATGACTGTTTCTACTTCTCCCGTCATCCCATTGCTTCATCTGAATCAAGACACGTTTACACTTCCATCTTCAGCTGATATTTAACACGTCCACGTCTTTGTTTACATCTGAATCGCTGATAATTAGACACGTCCTGACACGTCTTTGTTTACATCTGAATCAGCTGATAATTAGACACGTCCTGACACGTCTTGTTTACATCTGAATCAGCTGATATTTAGACACGTCCTGACACGTCTTTGTTTACATCTGAATCAGCTGATATTTAGACACGTCCTGACACGTCTTTGTTTACATCTGAATCAGCTGATATTTAGACACGTCCTGACACGTCTTTGTTTACATCTGAATCAGCTGATATTTAGACACGTCCTGACACGTCTTTGTTTACATCTGAATCAGCTGATATTTAGACACGTCCTGACACGTCTTTACATTCTGAATCAGATGATCGTAGATACGTTTAAACACGACATTGCCTTTGTTTACCTACCACATCAGCTGATCTGCCCCCAAACACGTTCTGTCACGCCTCTGTGGTTGTTTAATCTCCTCACGGACGCACTTTTCCTCCGAGGCAAACACCAGACCCAAGTAAACAAAACGGCGGTGACTAGACTAGACCCAAGTTTAGGTCAGGGCTAATTAAGACCCTCTTTTACGGTGTAAGTTTGGGAAAAGGGACTGTCAGTGGTGCTCAAGGTATAAGGGACTGTCATGGCGCTCAAGGTAAGGGGCTGTCAGTGGCGCTCAAGGTAAGGGGCTGTCAGTAGCGCTCAAGTAAGAGGGGCTGTCAGGGGTTTCCCGGGCTGCCGTGTCAGCTTAAGGGCTTTTAGGACTATCGGTGTTGCCAAGGAAGTTTTTTCTCTGTCTATTAAACCAAAACAAGACGTTGACGATTTCCGGCTCTCTTCATCATCTATCTATCTCTCTATCTATCTCTCTATCTATCTATCTATCTATCTATCTATCTATCTATCTATCTATCTATCTGTCTATTTCCCCTCAAGAAAAAAAATAATATAATTGAACGAAAGAAAATAAATTGGGGGAAATAATATGACTACAGAATTATTTAGGGAAAAAAAATATGAATGGGGGATATTTGACTTCTGGTGCTACAGGACAATATATTCCCGTCTGAGTTTTTTCCTGTTTTTTCCCATTTGTTGTTAAGATAGAGTGGAAGAGAGAGAGAGAGAGAGAGAGAGAGACAGACTCACTCAACCACTGGCGACACGTACACTTAGCAAGGCTAAATAATATTACTGTCAACTTCATTTTTGCGCCTGTCTTTCCATCTGTCATAACTCCTCTCTGTCACTGTCTCGTCGGGAATCTCAACGAGTCAGTCTAGTGGAACCTTTCTGTCTATTTCTGTCTGTATGTCTGTCTAGTTGGTAATTGGTGCAGTTATATTTGTTGTGTCTCCTGTCTGCTTCTATCTGTCTGTCTGTCTGTCTGTATTTCTGTCTGTCTAGTTGGTAATCAATGCTGTTATCTCTCTCTCTCTCTCTCTCCTCTCTCTCCTCTCTCTCTCTCTTTATATTTACGTATCTTTATCTCACTCTCTAAGCTGTTTTTTATCTTATTATTTCTTTTATTTACTTTTTCTTTCATCAGCAACATGTTAGAGAGAAAAGAAAGAAAGAGAAAGAGAAGAAGAGAAATACTAGTATAAACAACAACAACATCAACAACAACAACAACAACAACAACAACAACAACAACAAGGCCTCACCTGGCTCCACATCAGCCAAGGTCGCTGGCACTGCATCGGCTGACAGGACAGATAACCGTCAGATAGTCTTGAGAGAGAGAGAGAGAGAGAGAGAGAGAGAGAGAGAGAGAGAGAGAGAGAGAGAGTATTGTGTATTTTTGGAAATTTATGCGTGTGTATATTTCTGGTGTATGATATGCCCACACACACGCACACACACACCTGCCAAACCCCATCCACACACGCACCCCTTCAGGTTCATCCCCCTACCACACCTACCAACCCACATCCACCCACACCCACCCACGCCCACACCTGCCAACACCCGCCCACCACGGCATACAGATCACTTCCCTACTAAGGTAAAACTGACTGAGGGTGACCAGGTGGGCTGATAATGACTCGCTTCGTGTGAGAGAGAGAGAGAGAGAGAGAGAGAGAGAGAGAGTAGAATTAAAGATAGAATGGGAGTATTACGAAAGAAAGATAGATAGATAGATAGATAGATAGTTAGATAGATAGATAGACGAGTTAATAAATAAATAATAAAAATAAAACAAAATATCAAGTCTTAATTAAGGTAAAAAAATATATATATATATTTAATTTCACTTGTATTCAATGTTCTCAACACTCGTAAAGTTACTTCCTCGACCCGCCAAAACCAGATCAGCTGATAGGCCACCAGTTTGTTTATGTTTACATCCGGGGTCATTGAAACCCCTATGACGTCACCTAAAACACACTCTGGCGAATCTGATCGAAGGGACACGACCACTACCATCCTATACTTATATATATACATCGATAATGGCTTAGAGGAGCGTTGTTATGGCTTTAAAGGCTTAAATTGTAATGCCTGGGAATTAATTACGGTTTAAAAAGACATATTCTAGTTGTGTTTTTTTCTCTTTGTGGTAGAGTAACGTGGTTTAAGGAGGCGACACTTCACGCAGGAAGATCAAAGAGTGTGGTGAGGCTTTGTTCACATCTGGCTCAGTGCAGCGAGTCAACCAAGGTACGGGGAGGGGGGAGGAGGTGAGGGAGAGAGAGAGAGAGAGAGAGAGAGAGAGAGAGAGAGAGAGAGAGAGAGAGAGAGAGAGACGAAGGGGGAGGGGTATCGGTGAGAAATCCGTAATATTAGATTTCAGGAAGGAGGAGAAGAAGAAGAGAAGGGAGAGGAAGACGAGGATGAGGAGAGAAAGAAGAAGTAGAATCGGGTTACGTGGATGTCATATTAGCTCTCAGTCAGTCAGTCAGTTAGTCAGTCAGTCAGTCGGTCAATCAGTCAGTCATAGAAAACAAACAAACAATAATAAAAATCCCTACATCAAACAAACAAACACACAAACACCAGACCAACAAACATTTAATCCAACCAGACAAGAAAAACATTCAACTTGGCGAGGAATAATGAATGTTTAGGTAATGTTATCCTTGTAAAGAAAATGTAAACAACATCTTGAGGTTAAACAAAAAAAAAGTAACATTGTTAACCTGAGACAATTAGTTACCTGACAGGTGTGAATTAATTAACATAGTATCAAGTACAGGAGATACTAACAATGTTGGAATTGGTGTTACTTGGTGTGTTATGTGAGGTGGTATGGTACTACTACTACTACTACTACTACTACGTCTAGATGACATGTGACCAATGAGACATGCTAATTGATACTAACATGCTGAGCAGAGTGACATGCTAGTAAAGAGAGAGAGAGAGAGAGAAAGAGAGAGAGAGAGAGAGAGAGAGAGGTGTTGCTCCCTCTTTAGCTTGTTCGCCCTTGTGTCTTATCTCACCCCACCAAAACACACACACACACACACACACACACACACACACACACACACACACACACACACACACACCAGAAAACACGTAAATTCTCAAACTATCGTAAAATAATTATTTTTTTCTCGTAAATTTAGACGATAGAGCAGTGGATCGTTACACTCAAGTCTTAGTATAATTTGTACTCCATTTTCTTTTCGTAAGCTAATTGGAGATTTTTTTTCAGATTGTAAAAATTTTTAAATTGGGTTTTAATTGTAATCAGTTTTTATCTAATCAGATCTAAAGGTTAGGATTGGGGTTCAGGGTTAATAGATCCTTATTAATCTAATCCATGTGGTTAGATTAGTTTAAGTTAGGTTAAATCAGAGTAGGTTTAGTTAGTTTAGGTTAGGTTAAGTTAGACTTCACTACGTAATGATAGGTTATATTAAGTTAGATTGGGACCGATTGTGACACCTACCCCCCTCATCCCCCAATCCCCCTTAATCCCCCCTAATCCCCTAATCCCTAGTTACGTGCCTAAAAAAAAATAAAGATTGTAATACGAGTCTTCACTATTCTGAGTTCGGGGAATTTCTTGCAACATTGTCAACAGACTTAGGTTGCATGTTGTCTGTAGTTTCAACCGAGTGATGGATGGGCGGTGAAGACAGAGAGATCACAGGTGGAGGTGAGGAGACAAGTGAGGTGTAGGAGTCTGGGGAGGGGGGTGGGGTAGGAGTAGGAGGAGGGGGAGAAGTGAGTTTGGGGAGGGGGAAGGGGAGAATCTTCAAGAACAACATAGAAGCAACAGCGTGAGTCAAAGTCGACGATCCATCACCCGCTGTGTTTGTTTACCTACCGCCATGTTGTCAGGGCTACCAACTGTCCCGTCGCCAGCCTGCTGTGTTTTTATTCTTAGGCTTTGACATACATATTATCTCTCACAATCATCTTTAATGAATGAATAAGTAATTAGATAAATATATAAATCATTGAAGCCCTAAACAGAAAGATCAAAACAATATGAAGTGTCAAAGTCGACGATCCATCACCTGAGTTGTTTATTTACCTTCGGCCATATTGTCAGGGCTGCCAACTGTTCCGTCTACAAGTCTTAATAATGTGAGTTATGTATATAGAGCAAACATATATTTATCCTTTGACTTATTCACTCTAAAACCATAATAGCTTTTGAAATTGACATAGTGAATATTAACACCTAGACTCAAAACAGAAGCGTAACCAATAATTGACTTATATTTAAACCAAGCTTATAAACTTTAACGTGCTTTTTTTTATCTTGAACTTTGTCTAATTGACCTTAAAATCATATGGTTTTTAGGGGATACCATAGTTGATATATCCACCAAGTTTAAAAGCTGTAAGTTATTTCGTTCATGAGTTATGGTACGGACACATAAAGAACAATGCTCACGCGATCTTGCTGGCTTGAAAAGTATAATATTTTTTACTCAAACTTTTTCTCCTGTGAAGTAAAGGGAAAAGTATCTATTTTTAATTAATTTTAGAAAAAAACTTTTATAATGAATGGAAAATAATTTATTCTTGAGATATTAAAAGGAATATAAACTTTGAAATCAAACTTTAGAAGAATCACAGTAAAAATTACTTAATAAATCCCTTAAAAGGTAATATTACAACGATTACCTTAACATAACACACCATCAGACACTTAATTAAGATACACACACATTTTAAATACCTTTCTAACACACCTGTCAATATTTACCTTAATTAACATAACTAAACATTAACCTCCCGCCCCTAAACAGGTGTTCCAACATCTGTTATCCTGTAAAGCAACATTGACTCATTGACTTACAACATCTTTAAACATAATAGCTTCAAGTCACACATCTATCACGTATGATTGGCCAACCAACAACAATTACCGATGTGAGCTTATCGCTAATTGGCTGTCATCACGGCGGGAGGTCGCTGATTGGCTACCTGTTCACCATGCTAGACTGAGAACCAACCAATCACAGTCTCTCTCTTTAAAGGGGTTATTTTCACGGGGAATTTAATTTAATTTTTATTTTATTTTGTTATTTTGTTAGGAGAGAGAGAGAGAGAGAGAGAGAGAGAGAGAGAGTTACAAACCGTAGATAAATAAAGAAAATAGATAAAGTAATAAATATAAAAATCGACAGACAGACAGACAGACAGATAGACAGACAGACAGACAGACAGACAGACAGACAGACAGACAGATAGACAGACACATCACTAACATCTTACCATCCCAGACATCATCTCTCTCTCTATCCACTCAACACCATCTGCTTCCTATTTTCACCATTCTTAACAGCCCAATTACAGGTGCCAATGCAAACAAACAAGCTCACGTGACCCCTTAAGCCCCTCTCACCTGTACAGTAAACCGAACGTTCGAAATTAATTGGAGTGAAATGTTCGATTCGTTTACAGTGGCGTGTCGAGGTGTTCGGGTCCCACTGAATATTTAAGGTCAGTTGTCAACAAAGGTTCTCAACACCTGTGAGTGATGTTGATCCCTGCCTTGGCGAGCGACTTGGTGCCCCGGGGGTGAGAGAGGGAGGAAGGGAGAGGGGAGAGGGGAGAGGGGAAGGGGGGGAGAGGGAGGAAGGGAGGGAGGGAGAGAGAGGGGAAGGGGAGAGGGAGGAAGGGAAGGAAAGAGAGGGAGAGAGGAAGGGAGGGAAAGAGGAAGCGCAAATCCACAAACCTGTTCTTGAGTTATTTTGAGGACAAAAAGACAGACAGACAGAGAAAGACACAGACAGATAGACAGACAGACAGGATGAGAAAAAGAAAGATAGACAAAAAACCAAGAGACAGATAGACAGACAGAAAGACAGGCAAAACAGACAAACAAACAAACACAAGGACTAACAAACACACACAACACAAATGCAAAAAAAATAAATTATATACATCGACTTTCTCACCATTTTTCGGTCACTGGATATGCAAATTAGCTAGAAATTCCTTTTATTTTTTCTCTATATATAATTTTTTTTTTTTTTCCACGATACTTAAACTGATATGTGAAGTGTTGATCTCAGTGACCACCAGACCTGATGTTGAATAAATTACACTGGATACTGAAGCGTTAAGTTAGTATAATTTTGGTTTAATTTTTTTTTCTATTTTCTTATTCTTAATGTTGTTGTTGTTGTTGTTGTTGTTGATTTTATTTATTTTATTTGTTTTTTACGTTTTCCTGTTCCTTTCGTCTCTTATTTTGCTTTGTAGTAGTAGTAGTAGTAGTAGTAGTAGTAGTAGTAGTAGTAGTAGTAGTAGCATCAACATTATATTTCAGCAAATAATTTTCTCTCAAGATACATTCATTTATATTTCAACAATGCTACCAACGCTAACAATTCTCCTCCCACCTATTGCACGAACCTTTGCAACACTGAATGTCTCTCGCCTCCCCACGAACACAGAGTTATGGCGGATCATGGGACAATAATTGAGCCATTTTCTCTAAATAGGAGGACAAACTCAACTCACACGACGCCGTAAATGACCTCTAAGAGACCTATAAGTGCCATTTAACTCGACAGGAAAAGGGAAACTAGAATCAGGACAACAACTAAATCAACAACGAAGTAGGAAAAAAGAGAACATCGGGAGGTGTATAAGTATAGAGGTGATGGTTACAATATGGGGTTATGATTCCCTTAAACGGTGACTTTATTGCAGATAGAGGTTCTAATCCCCTTTATGGAGTATCGGGGAACGTGTTGGCGATGCTATTTGGCTTAAGGTATTTTGTGAGGCAAAGTGAGTCTACTTATAGTTTCTAAAGGTGGGAAATATAAAGTCGATACCGTATTTAAGTAGATAACAATCACAGGGGCTTGAATCCACTTAAAACTTGGAGATTATCGCAAATAGAGGTTCGAATCCAGCCCAAGGAGTTTATAAATGCAGTGGAATTAAAACAACTTTAAAAATACGTGACAATAAGGATCCGAATCCACCAACCGAGGGAGGGAAGTCATCGCCATAAGAGGTTCAAATCCCTCTTGCAGGACGGATCCTCGGTAGTCCTTTTAACTCAGGGCAGGTGGGAGACGCTGAGTGATTCTCTCCCTTATAACTCTGTCAGGGAGGGGAGGGAGGGGTGAGGGAGAGAGAGGAGGTGAGGGGCGGGGTGGAGACACAAAAAAAAAAAGAAACAAAAGACGATCGAAACACCTTGGAGTGGATCTTAAAACCTCTTCTAGCGGAGAGTTGTAAGATGAATCCAAACACTTTAACCGCGTTTTCTGGAGTCCCTTCAACGCTCTCCCACTCGATTAAATTAAACACTTTTCGAGTATTTTCAACTTTTGGCCCAAGAAATCACGAGTGGAGTCAAACACTAGAGGTTATATCAGCGGTGTTGGAGTGCCTTGCCGACCGTGTCCATACTGCCATTCAGACACGGCCTATCTCCACCACACCCTCCTCACTTGCCGCCTGTTGGACATGTCTTGCCTCCTTCTACGTGTCCAGGGGTATGGTGGGCTATTTTACCTCGTCCTTTGGGTTCTGGGTACTGTGTGAGAGAGAGAGAGAGAGAGAGAGAGAGAGAGAGAGAGAAACTAATTGTTAATTGTGTCTCCTAACTGGTGGCGCTAAGTGAACGTATCTAGTTAAGGGAGAGTCTCAGTGTTAATTTGCCGCCATATTTCGATACATTCCCACACCACAAGTTACGAGGAATTTTCAACCTCCTTAACACATTCAGAAAATCTTAAATCCTAGGGTACATCTGCTCCTTATCTCTAGTGACCTGATAAGACCTTAACTTGACCTTTCCCAGCCGTCAGAGTCACGAGGCGAAAAGAACAGCTGATACAACAAAGGTTAATGTTGGAAAGGTCACCAGAATGAAGACAGAACGTGGACAAGGAGATGGAATTTCTTGGGTGTAGAGTTTAATGGCCTTGTGAATATTCCTGTCTAAGTGTATGTATGTATGTATGTATGTATGTTGAGTACGATGATTTAACCCCTTGAGTACGATGATTTAACCCCTTGAGTACGATGGTATGAGCTAAAATAATCTTCACACACACACACCATTACAGTACACCATATTATTTACTTTCATCTCTCACTAACACCATCTGGATAACGCCACACACCTTGCATGTATCCCCCCCAAAACCCTTTAAATAACACGTAATTTAGAGAGAAAAATACGAAAAAATAACACACACAGAATTGACTTTCCCGACGACTCAAATACACGAGGATTTATTCTACAGGAAAACGACTAAGAGCAATGCCATCTGTCGGACGGTGGTTGAACTGAGGCTCCTAGGGTGGTGGGTGGGTTGGGGTGGGTCTTGGTGGGTGGGTTGGGGGTGTAGGGTGGGGTGGCAGATGCTTCTAACGACTAATGTAATGTTTTACGTAAAGGGATTTGTTCTTTTTGATTTATGGAACAATTTTCTGTGTTATTTATTTGAGAAGCTCCTCGTCTGGTTAATGGATGTTCCAGCTGGGTCTCCCGGATATTCTCTCTCTCTCTCTCTCATATATATATTGTTCTCTTTAGTTCTGTTCTTCTTTCTCTCTCTTTCTCTCTATTTCTCTCTCGTTTATATTTTTCTCTTTTGTCTGATCTCTCTCTCTCTCTCTCTCTCTCTCTCTCTCTCTCTCTCTCTCTCTCTCTCTCTCTCTCTCTCTCTATTCTTTTATTTTCTTTCTCACTTAACACCAATTAGTAGACATAATTAACTAATGCTAAGTAAGAACATAAGAATGGAGGAAACTGCAGCGGGCCTATTGTTCCATACTAGGCAAATCCCATTTACACCCAACCCGAGTACCTTAGTGAACATATCTAATTAAAGTAAGAGGCGCAGTGTAATCCAGTCCCTTTACTTACGAGGAATTGTTCACCTTAAGACACACTGTGAATCAGGGACTTAAGGCACCTCGTAAGACCCAAAAGTCCCTCTTGCCCTCTGGTCTTATAGGAACCCTCGGTAGCTACAGGTCGTTTAGGAGTTAATATGAGCAGTAATACACCAGTGATATACGCATGTACGCTAGCCTACGGACAGGTAATATGAGGCAATACACAAGATGACGGAAGGACTTTGTTTATGCCAGGTAAGTAATGGTTAAATGCGGGGGGTGGGGGGTGGTGGGGGGGGGGGGTACACTTCACCACAGTAATGCGATTTCGTCTGCAAGATTACCTGATCATTTTTTTATTTGCAATTAGCTATACACGTGTATTTGTTAAGTTTGTTTTATGTTTTTAATTTAATTTTGTTTGTGTGTTTTTTTTATTATTATTACCATCATTAATGTTATGGTTATTGAAGATAATTAAGAAAGAAAATTATAAAACGGAATCGCAAAAAAAACCTACACACAAACACACACACACACTACCTCACTGCGATTCGAGATATAAAAAATAAAACATTCTTATATATTGTTACATATATTTTACACAAACCCGTTCTGTATTTTTATTCTTGTTTAAATAATTTAGTAAAATACGTGAACAAGATATACAATTACTTTGCGATTCAGATGCGGTAAAAATTAATTTATGTAAACAAACATTTTCAGTCGACAATACACGCTGCACGCATTCCTGTCTCTCTCTCACTCTCTCACTCCACCTCCCTCTCTCTCTCACTCCACCCCCCCTCTCTCTCTCTCTCATAATTTCACACATTCTTTCTCTATTATTCCTCTGTTACTTTACGACAGGAAGCGAGGGTGAGGATAATGGAAGGTCCTAGTCCAACTGAATCGTTCTCATAAATCGACCACATGTTTTGATACTGGGAGATGGATGGTGTGAAGTTTACAGGGTAGGTGATTTAACTCTCCTTAGTGATGGATAGATGTATAGGTGGGTAGAAAGGGGGATAGACTGGTGGATAGGGAGGAAGATTGGTAGCAAGGTTAATGGATAGTTGGGTAGATTGCTTGTTAGG
>NW_024733231.1:9174847-9187347 GCF_018991925.1 Homarus americanus
CTGTCTGTCTGTCTGTCTTTTCTCTATGTTTCTTTTCCTTTTTGTTTGTCTATCTGTCGCTCTGTCTGCCTCTATCTTCTCTGTCTGTCTGTCTTTCTGTCTATCTGTCTCTCTCTCTGTCTGTCTGTCTCACCAACACACACCTCACCTCAACAGCAACCGAATCAACTTGAACTCAAAATGATGATCACGAATTACTTAATAGCGAGTCATTAGAAACAAAAAAACACACACACACACACACACACACACACGGTAAACATTAAAATTCAACACATTTTTCCGTGTACATCACCGACTGACAGGTTAAATAGTGCTGTGGTGAGGTGGTGTGTGTGTGTGTGTGTGTGTGGAGGTGGGGAAGAGTAGGTTTGAGAGGAGCAAGAAGAAAGTTGGGGTGTAGAAAGAGAGAGGGAGGAGAGAAAGAGGGAGGGGAAAGAACGAGAGAGAAAGGTAGGGAAAGGAGAGAAGAGAGAAAGAGAGACAAGAGAGAGAATGAGAAGAGAGAGAGAGAGAGAGAGAGAGAGAGAGAGAGAGAGAGAGAGAGAGAGAGAGAGAGAGAGAGGGTAATTAATTCAGCTTTTACTACATTTAATCTAACATTTTTTCCATTTAATTATTGTAACCCGTTAACAGTATACCCCCAGGACGCCCCTGTTAACAGTATACCCCAGGACGCCCTGTTAACAGTATACCCCCAGGACGCCCCGTTAACAGTATACCCTCAGGACGCCCCGTTAACAGTATACCTCCAGGACGCCCCTGTTAACAGTATACCCTCAGGACGCCCTGTTACGTATACCTCCAGGACGCCCTGTTAACAGTATACCCCCAGGACGCCCCGTTAACAGTATACCTCCGACGCCCCGTTAACAGTATCCCCAGGACGCCCTGTTAACAGTATACCTCCAGGACGCCCCGTTAACAGTATACCTCAGGACGCCCGTTAACAGTATACCCCAGGACTCCTGTTAAGTAGTATATCAGGACGCCCCGTTAACAGTATACCCCCAGGACGCCTTAACAGTATACCCTTCAGGACGCCCTGTTAACAGTATACCCCCAGGACGCCCTGTTAACAGTATACCCCAGGACGCCCCGTTAACAGTATACCCTCCGGGACGCCCCGTTAACTCACTGAATAGAAACACACACTCCTCGCCACACAGTTACCAGGTGTGTGTGTGTGTGTGTGTGTGTGTGTGTGTGTGTGTGTGAAGGGTTGTGTTTATGTCCGTTTGTGTACGTGTCTGATTATGTGAACAGAACTCTATGTACGTATCGAGCTGTGTAAGTCTTTATGTACGTCTCTAACTATGTACGTCTTCAGCTATGTGCGTCTCCAATTGTGTTTGTTTTCACCTGGGAACGAATTCATCCGTGTACGTTGTCGTTTCGTGTACGTTTCCGGGGGTTGGTCACGTACATAACAGACCTTGTACTGTGATGCCTCATTACCTGCTCTGTAGTTTGTGATTTTATCTGTCTGGTCCCAACCAGCACAGCCCCTCCTCACCCCCCTCATTCCTCCTCCTTCCCCTACCCAAAATGGACCACCCTCTCTCCTCCCTCCTCCCTCCCTCCTCAGCCCCCCCCTCTCCCACACCGTTCCATATACCCCCATTTATCTCTCTCTCCTCTCCCTTTCTCCATCCCTTTCCACTCTCCCACTCATTCTGTATCCTCTCCCATCGCCTGCTCCCCTCCCTCTCACCTCACCTCTCACTTCTTACCCCTCACCTCTCTCACCCTCCTTACCCTCACCTATCACCCCTCCTTTTACCCTCACCCATCACCTCCTTTTACCCCTCACCCTCCCTCTCACCCTCCATCTCACCCTCCTCTCACCCTCCCTCTCCATATACGATTTCCAAAGAGGCGGCATCTTGCGAGCTTATCAACAAGGCCATGCTCCATCACCCTTCCTTCTCCCCCTCCCGCCTCCCTACCCTCCCCAACCCTCCCCCTCAACTATACCCCCATTACCCATATGTCACAGTCGTCGCTGGAACTCATAACCCAACCTAAGTGACCGTGGTTCGAATCCCCACCCCCCCTCTTTCCTCCTGCTCCTCCCTCTTTCCTTCTTCCTTCCTCCTTCCTGCTCCTCACCTGCTCTTCCTTACCTTTCCCCCCCCTACTCCTCCCCTTCCCTCCTCCCTTCTTTCCCATCTCTTCTTCTTCCTTTCTTCCTCCTCTCCTACTCCTTCAGGTCTCTCCCCCACCACCACTTCTCCCTCCTCCCCCCACCTCTCCCATCCCCCCATCCACTCCCGAACTCCTAGACTAAGGGCGTTGTGTTGACTTAAGGGCGTGGTCAGGTGATAGGTCAAGTACAGGGGCTAGTCTGTTGGTCCCTCAGGGAGTCTTATTTTAAAACACACACACACACACACACACACACACACACACACACACACACACACACACACACACATACAGGTACACACACATTATGAGATGGGGTGGGGAGAGGGGAGAGGGGAGGGGAGGGGGAGGAGGAGGGATAAATTTATAAAGAGACAGACAGACAGACAGGCAGACGGAGACAGAGGGTGAGGAGAGAGAGACAGACAGAGAGACAGAAACAAAGAGAAAGAGAGTGAGGGGGGAGGGGAGAGAGATAACCTAACCTAACCCTAACTTTCCTTTCATACCATCATCACTGTTTCCACTCTTCCTTCCCACTCTCATCCACTTTCCCACTCTACCCACACCTGTCGACCTAGATGAAGAGAATGATGGATAGAAGAATAGACAGACAGACGGATAAACAGCTAGACGGATACATGGATACACGGATAGATGGATAGACTCTTTTTAAGGTACAAAATGTAAACACTAATCCCCGAATCACTTACCATAACAGTTCAATCAATGGATAGTCATGCAGTGTGATTGTTAAGTTTGAACATCATTCTAATCATTTACAATCAGTCAACAGTTAACAATTCAATTTCCTCAGGTGTTCCAATCACTGGTTTCTTGTTATTGAACGTAAATAACAAAGGAGTTATTGCCTTGTTGTGGTTGTAATGTGTATGTGTGTGTGTGTGTGTGTGTGTGTGTGTGTGTGTGTGTGTGTGTCCTATAGTTAAGTGAATTAGACACGTTCCTCACACCTCGACTTTGAGAGAAAATAACTAAGGATCTTTTGTGTTTTAACTTAAGAAGTTAGGTTAGGTTAGGTTTCCATAGTCCCTATCTTAATCTCACCTCACCAACACCTCCCTCTACCTCATGAGTCACCCAGGTGAAAGGTGAGTCGGCAGGTGAACGTGAGCCGTGACACCAGGTGAGGGAGGAGGAGGAAGGTCAGTCAAGTACTTTCACATCCTTGGTGACTTCTGGTGTGTGTGTGTGTGTGTGTGTGTGTGTGTGTGTGTGTGTGTGTGTTTATAAAAAAAAAAAAGAGGAGAGGAGAGAGAGAGAGACTCCTCACACATCACTTTATATCAAAACACAACATTCACTTAACATCAAACAGAGCGCCAGGCTAACGTTCGCCCGACCTCTGCCTGCCCTGTCGCTCGCTCAAGGAATAAAGGAACTAACAGAAAGTATATTGCAAGCGACTTAAGGCAGACAGGTCCGTCATTAATTAAGGACGCAGGTGTGTTAGAACACTCAGGTGTAAATAACAGGTAGAAGGATTACTGAGAGAGAGAGAGAGACAGCACAAACATTACAAAATAAATACAAATGAGCAAAAGTAAGTAAATAACAAACAACAACAACAACAACAACAAAATCCAGTCTCTCTCTCTCTCTCTCTCTCTCTCTCTCTCTCTCTCCCTTCCTTTCTCCTTTCAAGCTACTGTACTTCTTCAGCTAAGGCCCACCAGCCCGTTAACCCGCCCGACACCAGCGCCGAGTGCTGAAATAAAGAGAGTGTGTGTGTGTGTGTGTGTGTGTTGGTCATGGTGAACACATGACGTCAGCAAGGGGTTATGGGAATGCATTCTGGAGGGGATCTGAGACTACGTAACGGTGTTGGATCACTTGTGGTGGCGTTTATAGTTTATTATGAAGGGTTGTGGCGTCTATACTGGCCAGGGAAGATAAACAAATGAGTGCGTTGGTATGTATGTATGTATGTATGTGTGTGGTTGTATGTATGTATGTATGGTTGTATGTATGTATGTATGTATGTCTTATATGCATACAGACAAATATACACATCCACAGACGCTTATACACAAAAACGTACACACACAAACACATACACAGACAAGACAAACAAATACACACTTAGACTAGACAAACAGACAGACAGACAGACAGACAGACAGACAGACAGACAGACAGACAAATCACGCCGTTTCCTGTCATCTTCTTGGCTATAAATGACAATTGCGCTCTTGTAACTTCCCAGGTAATTATTATTATCTAAAAAAAATACATTTAATTGTGTTATTTAAGGCGGCTTTTGTTGTCTTGTTGGTCTAAAGTTTATTCTCGTATCTATACAGTTGATAACAAATGGTAATTAATGTTCCAATAATATTTCATGTTCCACTATTGTTTCTTCTGTGTTGTTTTCTTTGTTTTATTGTTTTTGTTTTATCTTTTGTTTTTATTTGTTTGTTTATTTCGTGTGTTTTGATTATTTTAGGATATGTTTTTTAATGAAGTAAATAGTGTTCCAATATTTTCTTTAATTTTTTCTTCAGTTTATGACATACTAAAAGGCTATCCAAGTTTGTTCTCTTGTTTATTTATTAATTTATTTATTTAGTGTGTCGTACTAGTGTTTATACCTATAGAAAACACATTTGGTTTCTACAATACCCCCAAAACATAAGCTGAAACAAATAAAAAAACTCTTACCCTCGCCTTAGCATTCCCAACACCTGTTCTCTTTTTACTTGTAAAACACCAGTGAATCCCAAGGTCTCTATTTCCCAGAACCCCTCCCCCCCCCACAAAGGTCCGGTTTCAGAGACCTTCCGAAATCCGAAACCGCTGGGCCCTGAGACCCTCACTTGAGTTGAAATTTCATACAGGGGCATTCTGGTTCCTCTCCTGCAGGTAACCACACTCTTGTCCCTGTAGTTCCTCCCTGCCTCCCTCCTCCAGTGCCTCGTGGGGAGTAGGTGGTAGAGGTGGGGGAGGGGGTAGGTGGGGAATGGGGAGATGGGGGAAGTGCGTGGGGAAGGTAGGGAAGTGGTGAGGAGGTGAGAGTGGTGGTGGGAGTGAGTGGGGAGGGTAGGGAAGTGAGTGGGGAGGGTAGGGAAGTGAGTGGGGAGGGTAGGGAAGTGAGTGGGGAAGGTAGGGAAGTGGCAAGTGAGAGGGTGGGGAAGTGGGAATGTTAAGAAATAGGTGAGGTGCGTCTGTATGCTTGTCGAGGGTGTATGTGAGGTTTGAGAAGTGGGTGAGGAGATGGGTTGGGTTGTGGGCGTGGGCTGGGAAGTGGGTAACCCAAGGCGAGGCACTGAATGGAGGAGGAGGAGGAGGAGGAGGAGGAGGTACTGATGGTGAGGGAGGTAATATTTATCTCTCTATCTCAATTTCTGTCCCACTCTCTACTACAATCACTACCACCACTACTACCACAACTACTACTACCACAACTACTACTACCACAACTACTACTACACAACCACTACACAACTACTACTACACAACTACTACTACCACAACTACTACTACCACAACTACTTTTTTTTTTTTTTTTTTACACAACTACTACTACCACAACTACTACTACCACAACTACTACTACCACAACTACTACTAACAACAACAACAACGAATGAAGTAACACAAAAGAAACAAGTATTATTGCGCCATAAGTGAAGACCCTCTGTGTGTGTGTCGAAGAAGCACCATAAGTCAGTTCACAAACGTCACTGTAACTCTTTCGTCACTGTAGTTCATTAACGTGTCATTATAGTTGGAAACAGTGCTGGATCCACTTTGTACCGTCAGCTGATAGTCGACTGGAGACATTACTCAACACAGTTCTCTTGACATAAGTGGCAGTTTGGTAGCTCTGTTTGTTATTATTGTTATTTTATGTTTATCAGTGTTATTACTTGTTTGTTATTGTTTATTTATTTGTTATTGTTGTTTATTTTTTATCTTTTTTTGTGTATTTCTTTTGTGTTTTGTATTTTATTATTTTATTTTGAGGAAGTGATTGATTTGTAATAAAACTCTCTCTCTCTCTCTCTCTCTCTCTCTCTCAATCCCTTCTATGCACCTAAGGATTTTCGAATCACTAATCCATCTCCCTGAAAGAAGAAAAACTGTCACCAATCCTAATCAACCCGAATCACTCATCTGTATTCACCCAATCCACCAGAGTCTTGTTAATCCTTTAGTTCGTCACTCAAATCACCACCCCTCCAATCATCCAATCACAGCAACGATTCTAAAAACATTTCCTCAAGTCAATTTTCCAATCATTTGTGACATTACGAATCGTTTCTCTGTGACTGATGACGTTAATCTGATTCACTTCCCTCTAATCATTTTGTTGCTAATCATTTAGAGTTATTTTTTCCAATCACTCATTAAGGATCGAGTAGCGTGTGTGGGTGATGGATTGGTTGCCTGGGAGAGGGAGAAGGGGAGGAGAGGATGAAGGGGAGGAGAGAAAATGAAGAAGAATGGGGGAAGAGGTGGATAAAGGGAAGGAAGGGGGGAGGGGGAGAAAATAATGAGGTGTTACAAAGTCATGTGGTCACTGTGAGGGGGGGGTGGGGGGGTGGGGGAGGGGGAGGGGAGAGGGGGGAGGGGGGGGAAGAAGTTACAACAAGTTACATAATTCTTCTTGAGGTCCGCCCGTGATGTCAAGCACCACTGGGGTGGGGGGGAGGAGGGAGGGAAGAGGAGCTGGGAGCGTCTTGGAAGGAGGAAGTGAAGGAAGGAAGACGGGTCATTGGAGGAGGAGGAGGGAGTGGAGGGGGGTTGGACAGAGTGAAGTAATGGTAAAGCAAGTCTTTACATTTGTGGTTAAGGTGACACAACTGCCTGAGACACACACACACACACACACACACACACACACACACACACACACACACACACACCACACACACACACACACCTGTACAAACAAATGACACTGTATAATACCCCATCCTCTCTCGCCTATCACCTAATATAAAGAAGAATAGACAGGTGGATTGAAAGGAGTTGATGGCGATTGAAGAAAGCTGGATTGAAAGGTGGTGGCAGGGTGGAGGGGGAAGGAGAGGGGGGAAGGAGAGGGGGGAAGGAGAGGGGTAAGGAGAGGGGGAAATAATGAGGTAGCAGTCAATTCTTTTAACTCAATTTTACCCGTTGATAGAATTGATGGTTGAAGCTTAATTGAACAGGTAAATGGAGTGAGGATTGATCTCAGGTAATAAATTGATAGTTGTTACTTGATTGATGATACGAATTAAATGGGAGTTGATCAAAGGGTTTGTAAAGTGCTAAGGTACTGGTAATGAAGTGATAATTATTATTGTTATTGTTGTTGTTGTTGTTGGTGGTGGTGGTGGTGGTGGTGTAGCTGTTGTTGTTGTTGATGTTGTTGTTGTTGTTGTTGTTGTTGTAGCTGTTGTTGTTGTTGTATTTATCATCATCATCATCATCCTCTTCCTACTTCACTACGTCTCACACAAAACAAATAGAAACTCGCTGGTGGTCGCTAACTCGAACGGGATCTCTGCCGGCCCGTCCACTGCCCAGCTAACAGGTGGTCGTGTTTGTCTTTGACCCTGAGGATCTTATTCACTCCACAAATATAGCCCGCCAGGGAGCCAATGGCGAACTGGTAAATATTAATTTTGAGTCCGCCAAATCAACACAGTTTCAGTGTGGTTTTGTCCATTATGTAACCTGTTATTATCTCACTTTCTCTCCTTCCTTTAGTGGGTTTTTAAATACGTGTTACATCATTGAGTTCTTATGGAGGAGTGGTGGTGGTGGTGGTGGTGTGGGTGGAAGAGGGAGGGAAGGAAAACGGCAGATGTGAAGTAGGGGAGAGTAGGTCGTGGAGGAGGAGGGGGAGGAGGAGGGGGAGGAGCAGGTGTCAAGGGGAGAACAAGCAGGTAAACATCACTCCCACCTCACCACCAGCAGGAGGAGGAAGAGGAGGAGCAGGAGGCGAGAGGTCAGTAGGCAAGCAGAAGCAGATGTTTTGGGTTATAAGCAGATTAATACAAGCAGGTGGAAAGGTAGATAACGTGAGCAGGTAGAAAGGTAGATAGCGTCAGCAGGTAGAAAGGTAGATAACGTCAGCAGGTAGAAAGGTAGATAACGTCAGCAGGTAAGCAGGTGACAGGTGTGGTGACAGAGACCAAGGGGTGTTGACCGTCTGTATGTGAGTAACCTTGTGAGTGGTTAGGTTAGATTGTACCTCTTTGTACCGCTGTTTGTACCACTGTTTGTACCACTGTTTGTACCCCCTCTTCCACATTCCTCGTAACCCTCTCCCTTCCCACATACCTCACCCCCATCTCACCTGTAGTAAGGGGGGGGGGGTGGAGCCTTAGGGGGTGTTTAACTCAGCCACCTGTTCTCACCTGTCTAATGATGGGAGGAAAATGGAAGAGGAGGTTCCCCTTTCCTGTTCTTTTCCTTCATTTTCTTCCCTGTTCCATTTCTCCTTTAATTTTGTTCACTGTCTTTATGTTGGTTATGTTTTCTGTTTCTTATCCATTCTTTTTTCTTTCTCTCTCGTCTCTTTTTATTCCTCTTTCTCTCCTCCCCTTTCTCTCTCTTTCTCTCTATCTCTCTCCTTCCTTTCCCCTTCCTTCTTCCCTAATCTCCTTTTCCTTATTCTATTTCCCTCCTCTCTCTGTCCCTTCCCCTTACCCTCCTACATTTCTCTTCGTTCTCTCCTTCCCTTCCCCTCCCTCTTATCCCCCTTTCCCATATTCAGCCCTCCCTGCTTCCTTTCCTCTTTTCCTCCGTCCTCCCCCTCCCACACCCCTTCCACACCCCTTCCACACCCCTTCCACACCCCTGTCATCATCATAACGCACTAGGACAGAGAGCGTGAAGAGTGTTTCCGGAATGCGTGAGAGAGAGTGTGTGGGAGGGGTAGGAAAGGGAGGGGGGGAGGAGAGGAAGGGGGAGAGGAAAGGAAGGGGGAAAAGGAAGTGGTGGTGGTGGAGAGAGAGAGAGAGAGAGAGAGAGAGAGAGAGAGAGAGAGAGAGAGAGAGAGAGAGAGAGAGAGAGAGTATTAATAATGTGGTGGAAAGAGAGAGAGAGGGAGAGAGGAAAAGAGGAGAGGCAGACAGACAGATAGAGAATTAGTAAGAAATAGCAGAAAACAAGGCGAACAGACAGACAGACAGACAGACAGGGCCGTCCATCTGTTAACTCCTCACTGTACAAGCACTCATTTTCTGCAGGTAAACTAAGCGCCTCTCACCTGTGTGTATGTGTGTCTGACTGTCTTTCTCTCTATCTACCGTCTGTCTGTCTGTCTGTCAATTTATCTGTCTACCACCTGCCATACCCCAGTGTAAAAAAAATATGTATTCATCTCTCTCTCTCTCTCTCTCTCTCTCTCTCTCAGCACTATTACGAGTGTAGAGCTGTTTACATTTTAGTCACAGTTAAATAGGTTGGTAAGGGTTCAGACAAGCTCGAGTGAGTCAGGGGTTCGAATCCCGGTGTCGGAGGTGCGGCAGATGATGTGGCTGTACTGTTGAGAGAGAGAGAGAGAGAGAGAGAGAGAGAGAGAGAGAGAGAGAGAGAGAGAGAGAGATTGAGATTTTACTACTGCTACTACTACTTCAACTACCACCACCACCACCACCTTTCGCCGTCTAAATCAATTCAATCCTAATGTTTCTCCTGCAATATAATATGTATTAATTTCCCCCTTTCACTAGTTTATCATTAACCTCACATTTACTCTTATTTATTAACATTTATCTTAATTTTCCATTTAAATAAAACCAATATTACACCTCATCCGTATCATTATTCTCAATTATCTTTCATTTACCAATTATATTATTTATATTTCCTCACGTATTCACATTTATCACAAATTCTACCCTCTGTCAGTACGGTATTTACATTAGAATTTGTTAATAACAGAGGTTAAAGTGACCACCAGAATGCATAACGCGTATAGGTTGCCATCGCTCGCCAGATAACTTAACTCCGGTTTGTTATTATCTGTCAGCTGATTGTGTTGTTGTCGTCTCTCAGCTGTTTGTCTCACGCATCTGCCGCCGTCTCTTGGTGAAATAATCTCTTAAGATGATTTTACCTGGGAGTGAGTCAGGTGGTATTAGTTTGAGAGAGATATATATATATGGCTGTGTAGTGTAGTGTGGTGTGGTGTGGTGTAGTGTGGTGTAGTGTGGTGTAGTGTAGTGTAGTGTAGTGTGGTGTAGTGTGGTGTAATATAGTGTATTATTTTTTTTGTTATTTTCTGTGTATTTTTATGTTGGTATGTAGTATTTTAAACATACATACATACATACATACATACATACATACATACATACATGGTCACCATCACCCGTGCTAACCACAATCTGGTCACCGTCCTACCAACCGACCATGAATACACACACACACACATACACACACACACACACACACACACACACACACACTTCCACTTCACTTAGTCATTATCACGCTCTTCGTCCACCTGTTATCTCTAAGGAGAGGGGTGAGGGGGGAGGTGAGGGGGGGAGGGGGAGGTGAGGGGGTGAGGGGAGGTGAGGTGAGGGGTGGCTGGTAGTAGTCAGGAGGCCGGGCAGTGGTAGTGGTTGATAATGGTAGTTGATGGTGGTAGTGATGGTAGATGTTTGATGGTACTTTTACACACACACACACACACATATACACACACACACACACACACACACACACACACACACACACACACACTAAACCTAAAGATTAATTCCTTATCGTCAACATCTGCATCTTTTATTGTAATGTTATTCACAGCGTTATAACGACCTGACCATAATGTAATTATTGCTATTAATCTGTCGCTGTAATGCTGTCATTGAAAGCCACGGTATTTTTAGGGGGCTCTGATTGGTCACTGTGTGTGTGTGGGGGCTCTGATTGGTCGTGTGGGGGCTCTGATTGGTCACTGTGTGGGAGGGCTCTGATTGGTCACTGTGTGGGGGAGGCTCTGAATGGTCACTGTGTGGGGGGGCTCTGATTGGTCACTGTGTGTGGGGAGGGGGTTAGTGAATCAGGTGAGTGTTGTTGATTATGTTGATAGAGCTACAATTGCAGGTTACAGGTACAGGTAAAATTACAGGTATAGCTACAGGCACAAATACAGGTACAAATACAGTTGCAGGTAGATTTACAGGTACAAATAGAGGTACAGTTACGGGTACAGGTATAAATATAAGTACAGATACATCATTTGGTAGAGACTAGCCTACTGTATCACCGCCCTGTATCGTACTCCCTCACAAAGACTAATCAACGCACAATTTACGATGACGGTATCTACGCACCACGAACGTATTATGCCTCGTATCAGCGCACAAGAGGCGTCATAACCCACCTCCATGCGTTACCTGAGGGTGCGAAAGCTTCTCAATATACAGTGCGATAGCTTTGTCACGATGGTACGATAATGTATAACAACTGTACGATAGCCGATCTATAATGTCATGCCGCTGTACGATAATTTGGGCCGTAAGAGCGTTGCCCAGATGCGATAACATGTTCAACTTGTTCGATTCGTCAGATAATGGCTCCGATTTAGGTGGTTTAATATCATCTTGTAACAATCGAACAGGTATTTGAGGTTGTTTAAGGGTAAATTATGTATTAAATAAAGATAATTGATAATCCAGGTACATATAATAGAGATAAAGGATAATAATTATGTAAATGGTAAATATCGTATGTATTTTAAAGTCTGGATTCTGAAAGGGTCGTTTTTTTTTTCCTCGTAAATAAGTATTAGAGATCGTGTCTGTTTAGGGTAAAGTCTCAGGGCTATTTTGACGCCATATTTATTGATATTAAACACCACAAGCATATAATATTCATTCCTAACCTAACCTAACCTAACCTAACCTAACCTAACTTAACTTAACGTATCGTAATCTAAACTATCCTGTTCTGACCTGATGTAAGGTAACCTAACCTAACTTAATCTAACCCCACGTAACCTAACCTAACCAATTATTCTGACTATCCGTGGCCTTGTTTTGGATCGCCCACTGTCTGTCCTTCGTTCCTTCCAATGGCTAGACTCTATCCCTAACTCCTTCATAATGGCTAGACTCTATCCTACCCCATAGGACTCCACCCACTGGCTGGTCAACCTCTATCCTCTGTCTATCTCACCTCCCTTACCCTCCCTAGTTAAGGAGCTCCCTGAGGGTGGGCAGGGAGGGCAGGAGGCGGCAGGGCGACAGGAAGGCGCCATAGGGAGGATACATCACACGCCCTGGACACTGTCTGAGGGAGGGAGGTGACAGAACAGGAGACCATCTATGGTTTGGAGGAAGGGAGGGAGGGAGAGAATGGAAGGGGGAAGGGAGGGAGGGAGC
>NW_024733231.1:9192347-9199847 GCF_018991925.1 Homarus americanus
ACTACCACCCACTTCCACACCTGTTGAAATAGTTACAGACGTTTACAGCAAGATACAGCATTGGGTACAGCAGGTGTGTGTGTGTGTGTGTGTGTGTGTGTGATACAAGAGATTCATAACAGAAACAGAATTACAGCACATTACAGGAATATTTATAAACAGTTAAAACAGGAGATATAACAACAGATACGGGAGTAAATTCAGTAGCTATAACAGAAGACTCAACAGGAAACAACAGAACGATAACGAAACTAACAGCATTAACAGGAACCAACTGAACAATAATAACAGCAACAAAAACAACAATTATAACAACAACAGGTAGAGCATGCAACAACAATAACAAAAATAACAATGAGAATACCTTGCAACAAAAACAATAACAGCAACAAATACAGTTTACAACAACAGCCACAGCAGCTAACTAACAGCAGTGGGCGCGGCAGAAGCAGGTGGTTCACTGTAGGACCAAAAAAAAAACACTAGAAAACTGACAGTGTGGGGAACGGGCAGAGGTGTGTGTGTATGTGTCCAGTTCCTTGTAGTAACCGACCAAGACAGAACCATTCCTTAACGTATTAATCCAATCCCCTTTATTTTCTCTTATTTCCATCTGTTTATTATTGTTTCTATCTCTTCTTTTCGTTGCGTTTTATTTAATTTATCCTTTTTCTTGTCTCTTATCCTCATCGCCTCTTCATTATCTCCAGTTGTTTCTTCTCTTCATTTCATATCTAATTTTCGTTAATCTGTTTATTTTTACTTCTGTTCTCTTCGTCTCTTGTTTATTTTCCTTCATCTCTTTCTCTCTTTGTTCGGGATGCGAGGGAGAATAGAGAGAGAGATGAGAGGAAATAGTTTCGAGTGAGGTAATGTCTAGTTTCGTTTACTAACCGATCAAAACAAACGCCTCCATAACCAATCCTAGCGTTCTAACCGTCTGTGATTTTTGTTTATTTTTTTCTTCTCTCTCTCTGTCTCTCTCTCTTCCCTCCTTCGTTTAAGATACGTGGAGTGTAGATAAAAATATAAAAATACAAAATACAGTATATAAACCCGTCTGTTCCTGTACCCCCTCTCTCTCTCTCTCTCATCTCCCGTTTATTTGAGATGCATGGAAAGTAGATACGGATAATGAGTAACAATGCAGAACGTGATAATGCTTCAATGACGTGGAGAAGCAAAGGAGGGAAGGAGTGAGGGGGGGGAGGGGGGGTAGGGAGAGAAGGAGGGAGGGGTAGGGAGGGAGCGATAAAAAATAGCGCAGGTTGAACTCAGCTCACTTGTTCGCCTCCTGCCCGACTGAACGGCGCCAACCCAGCCGCCGGGGCCACCTAGGACGAACATACACACACACACACACACACACACACGCCCGCCCGCCTGCCTGCCGCCACCCACGCCCACATGGTCTTACTCATACTGCCACACGCCCACGCTATCGTACACTCACACACACGCTCGTCTCACTGTCCGTCTGCCTGCCGCCATCCACGCCCACATGGTCTTACTCATTGTATCACACACGCCCGTACTGTTACCCTTCATCCACACGCCCTTCTTTACGCCTACACGCCCGTCTTCATCACACTAACCGCTCACTTACGCTTATTACTTCAGACACGCCTCCCACCCACCCATTCATGTCCCTCCCACCACATACAAACTCCCCACCCACCATACACACTCCCACCGACCCATACATCGCCCCCACCCACCCATACACACTTCCCACCCTCCCATGCACACTCCCACCGACCCACACACGCTTCACCCACCCATAAATCCCCACCCACCCATACAAACTCCCACCCACCCACACGCTTCCCCACCCACCTATACACATTTCCACCTCCCATGCACACACCCCACCGACCCATACACGCTTCCACCCACCCATAAATCCCCACCCACCCATACACACTGCCACCCACGCCTCCGACATCGTGACAAGATATACTGTACCTGTATACTCATAACTATACACCTGTCTATAAGTATACTTCATTTAGTGTATATTTCATCCCGTATATAATTATCTGTATACAAATGGGATATAGTTAATGTGTTTAGTGATATAGATTTGTATATTTCTTGCTATATATACACGTAAAGTTACAGTTGATCATGTACGTACACACACACAAACAACACACACACACACACACACACACACACATAGGTCGCCCACCTCCCACACTTAACAGGTGTACGCGTATCAACACATAATCTAAGGTGTTGGACCTCCGCTACACCCTCACTCCTACACACACACACACACACACACACACACACACACACACACACCTGCACTCCAAAGGTAAACAGAGAAAAAGATTGGCTGGCAACTCATTGTTTTGACTCGGGAGGATTTGCATGTAAACGTCTGGATGTTGCGAAGTTATTGTATTTTCTTATGTTTTTTGTATTTATATTGTATTCTTACTGCATTTGTTGTATTTTATTGTAGTTCTATTGTATACGTTTGTATTTCTGGTGTATTTCTTCGATTTTTTTCGTATCTTTTGTATTTCATTGGATTTTTGTTGTATTATTTGTATTTTATCGCATTTTCGTTGCATTTATCGCATTTTCGTTGTATTTATCGCATTTCGTTGTATTTCTTGTATGTTCGGTGGATTTTCGTTAATTTTCCTAGTGAGAGGGAATGAATGAAAGACAATGGTGACAAACTGTGGTTTTCATTTGTTTTTCATTTTCATTCACCTGAGTCGAGTGGGACGGACACTTGTACAAATTCAAGAGGAAAACCTAACATAACCTAACCTAACCTAACCTAATCTAACCTAACTCCAGTCCTAAATTTAACCTAACCTTAACCTAACCTAGTCTCCATCCTAACCTAACCTTAACTCATAACCTAACCTAACCTAACCTAACCTAATCTAACTCAACCTAACCTAACCTAACATAACCTAACCTAACCTAACCTAATCTAACCTAACATAACCTAACCTAATCTAACCTAATCCCAGCTTATTTTACCTGATGATTAAACACCTTAACGCTACCTGGTTGGGGATAGATTAGGTTACGTTAGATCTGGTTAGGTTAGATTAAGTTGGATTAGATTAATGTTAAAGTTTTATATCATCGTGTATAATAAGCTCGGTGGAGGGGGGTTAATCTTCATATGATCCACTGTATGTATGTAGGTATGTGTACGTATATGTATACTGTATGTATACCGTATGTATTATTCTCAATCATTGTCATTAATGTCAAGTAATGAAGCAGGAGGAGAGAAGGAGTCAGTGTAGAGGAGCGGTCAGTGTAGAGAAGCGATCAGTGTAGAGGAGCGGTCAGTGTAGAAGAGCGGTCAGTGTAGAGGAGCGGTCAGTGTAGAAGTGCAGTCAGTATAAAGTTGCAGTCAGTATAAAGTTGCGGTCACTGTAGAGAAGCGGTCAGTGTAGAGGAGCGGTCAGTGTAGAGGAGCGGCTGCGCAGAGGGAGCGGCTGTGTGTAGAGGGAGCGGCTTTCAGCGTAGAGAAGCGGTCAGTGTAGAGGAGCGGTCAGTGTAGAGAAGTGGTAAGTGTAGAGAAGCGGTCAGTGTAGAGGAAGGCTGGGGTGAGAAGCGGCTGGGGTGTAGAGAAGCGGTCAGTGTAGAAGAGCGGTCAGGCGTAGAGGAGTTGGGTCAGTGTAGAGGAGCGGTCAGTGTAGAAGAGCGGTCAGTAGAGGAGCGGCTGTGTGTAGAAGTGCAGCGGTCAGTGTAGAGAAGCGGTCAGTGTAGAGGAGCGGTCAGTGTAGAGAAGCGGTCAGTGTAGAGGAGCGGTCAGTGTAGAGAAGCGGTCAGTGTAGAGAAACGGTCAAGTGTAGCCTCAATACTGTAATATTCAGGACACAGGGACAAGTCAAGTCTCACTACACCTCCGTAATCTTCCCGGCTTTGATACACACCGGGTTAAGCGCCCCGAGAAGATCGTGATGGCGGCGGTGTTGTGGACGAGTTCTGGATTAGTGGTGGCGATTTCGGAGTTCTTCTGAGGAATTAGAACGAAAGATTTTGGCGTTTTAATGGCGGGAGAGCCTTTCTGCTACAAGGTCTGGCCAGGGGGAGGGAGGGGGTTAAAGGAGTGGGGGAGTAAGGGAGGTGGTGAAGGGTAAAGGGAGGGGATTGGGGGGTGTTGATCACTACATTGGAGGGACGTAATTTTGTGCAAGGTTTCATTACGTTTTGATGGGTATTTTGGAAGCTTTGTATGCTAATTAAGGGTACCGGGTGACGTTTCTACGGCCCAGGAGAGAATTTTGTATTCTTGCTAAAGCTACGATAGGTTTAAAAAATATGAGATAGAGAGAAGGAAAGAGATAGAGAAGTTTGAATAGGAGAACAAAAAAATGAATAAAAAAATAGCCAAAACGCGCGCGAAATAGCCAGACAGTGCGCCAGGATTGCGAGGTCCCGGCCCAGATGGCGCGCTTCTCCGTATGATGCCAGATGTAGGATGAATTTACCAAACCACACCTCTAAGAATTTCTCTCAGATCGTTCGTGATTATGAGTTAAGGGAACCTGCGAGCGGGTTTTATCCTGTCTGGTAATTTGCCGTGATGATGAGTTGTGCACTGATTTGCTAGTAGTATTTTAACCTGTAATAGACCGGGTTTTTACAGGTGGAGGGGGTCTATTATGTTTTGGCGCGTTCGTAAATTTTGTTGTCGGGGGTGTTGCGCGTTCGTTGTCGCAATGTTGTATTAAATGATGCCATTGTTCATGAATGCTTGTATTGTATGTTGGGGGGGGCAGTAGGAAAGGGGAGGTTTGTTTCTACTATGCAGGTTACCAGGGTTTTATACGGATTTTGAAGGTCTTTTAATACGAGATAGGGATGGTTTTGGAGGGGGGTGACTTCAGGAGGGAATTGGTGACTGTGGGGTAGGGGGGGTTTGTTTATACTGACGTCAGCTGACAGTATCCCAGCCAGCCACCTTGCAACCTCACTGTAGTCGTGCACCTTCTCTGTTCCTCTCCCTCACCCACCTACTCCCACCCACTCCCACCTCCTCACCATCGTCTGCTGCCCACGTACACACTCCACCCACTCAAAACCTCCTTCCCTCCACCGCCTCCACCACCTGGTCTACCTGACAAACTGTACTCACTCACTTCTCCCACACACACACACACACACACACACACACACACACACACACACACTAGTATCACAGACAGCCTCATCATCACTGACTCCTTGTGACCTGTCCTCAGTATGTGCTCACAACACCTTAACTCAGAGTGTCACACACTTGTCACTGAAGCCAGACACAAATGTGCTTCCCCTGTTGACAAGAGAGTCAGGATCAGGCCCCAGTGAACATGACATAGTTGATGCCGTAGCTAAATTCGCGTCTAACAAAAACACGTTTGAATGCCATCATGGTCTCTTAAACAGAACCCAATAGTTTAATCAGGAAATAACTTGTTAATTAATTTGAAGCAAACAAACACATGCAAACAGGCAAATAACCACTCCATTGTCTACAGTGATGAGATGTATCAAGTAAAACATGTATATGAAGCAAGTAACAAGATCACTAGATCACAAACTGTTGTAAACACTACACTAAGGTTGAGATATAAGTACCTCTGGCAGTATGCCCCTCAGGCAGATGTGAACAACATGACAGATAAAGTTTCTGGACAGACTTACAGCCACACACTCCAACACTACATCCTAAACTGTGAGAAAATAGAACCATTTTTTAGGGACAAGTCTAAGTATCTTTTGTTTAAGGTAGGTGACGTATTAACACACTGTATCCATATTTCACTCTGTTAATGACGAGGTAAACAGTGTGATGAAAATAGTTTAATATTTAGTGCTACAACTTCCTGACACCTGGAGTATGAGAACACCTTTTGTGACCTCTTCTGTCACGCCCACACTCCCCATGCCCTCACATTACCCACGCCCGCACTACCCACGCCCACACTACCCACGCCCACACTACCCACGCCCACACTACCCACGCCCTCACTACTCACACCCTCACACTACCCACGCCCACACTACCCACGCCCACACACTACCTACGCCCCACCCCACACTACCCCGCCCTACCCCACGCCCCACTACCCCACGCCCACACACACACGCCCACACTACCCACGCCCACACTACCCACGCCCACACTACCCACGCCCACACTACCCACGCCCACACTACCCATGCCCGGGTTCAAAGAGATAAGACACATACCAGTGAGACAAGTGACGATCAGCTGGTATGTGTGGTAAGGGGCGGATGTGAAGGGGGAGGGAGAGGGGAGAGATGAGGGGTGAGGGGAGGGGAGAGATGAGGGGTGAGGGGAGGGATGAGGTGAGGAGGGGTAGATAAAACTCCTTCCTTTCATCAGAAAAAAAAATAAAACAATACTAAACCACATGAGTAAATAAGAACGAAAATCCAATTGTTTATGGGTAGGTAATTCGCTTTTATGAACTGGTGTTTTTGTGGCGTTTATTGGGGAGGTCGATAGGGAATTCCCCGACCGGAAGTGGAAGGTCATTCTTGAACTGTCCCGATTGTGGAAAGGAAGAGAGGAAGGGAGGAGAGAGGGAGGAAAGGAGGTGATGGAAGGGAGATTAAGGAGAGGATCGATGAAGCGAAAGGGAAAGAAGGACAAAGAAGAGAAAGGGAAAGGATATCAGGAAAGGATTAAAGTGTGCAGAAGTAGGTGGTGTTTCTCTTGTCGGCGGCTGTAGGCCGTTGTGGCTATCTTGTGATTCTGACCTGTAGATGAATTCAGCTATCTTGTGGGCGGCCTGTAGATGGGTGGCTATCTTGTGGGCAGCCTGTGGATGGGTGTATGGCTATCTTGTGGGCGGCCTGTAGATGGGTGCTTCTTGTGGGCGGCCTGTAGGTGGAGTGGCTATGTGGCGGCTTACATGGGTGGGTGTGGCTATCTTGTGGGTGGCCTATGGGCAGTGTGGCTATCTTATTGGGCAGCCTGTGGGTGGGTGGCTATCTTGTGGGCGGCCTGTGGGTGGAGTGGCTATCTTGTGGGCGGCCTGTAGGTGCCAGGTGCTGTATCTTTTGTGGGCGGCAATGGGTGGAGCGGACGGTCTTTAGTTACGTAGGTGACCTGGATGCCTATTGGGTGGGTGGGTGGGTGGGTCGTGGGTGAGGTCATTGGGTGGGATGGGCGGCTTGTAGTTAGGTTGGCGACTCGTGGGCGGCCTTTAGATTAGGCGACTCGTGGGCAGCAGGTGGGCGGCGGGTGGGCGGGTCGTGGGGGGTCAAGAGAATTTTCGTCACTGTTCCTTAACCTGGATTCTTAGTAACTAAAACAGATGGTCCCTGAGAGGCCTCTCTCTCTCTCTCTCTCTCTCTCTCTCTCTCTCTCTCTCTCTCTCTCTCTCTGCCTGTCTCTCTCTGCCTATCGGTCTCTCTGTCAGCCTGTCTCTGTCTGTCGGTCTCTCTGTCAGCCTGTCTCTCTGTCTGTCGGTCTCTGTCAGCCTGTCTCTCTGCCTGTCGGTC
>NW_024733231.1:9202347-9222168 GCF_018991925.1 Homarus americanus
TCTCCACCATCCCCCCCACCCCCCCTACCCTCAAGAGCGTCGGATAGCTGCACCTCCTCCCTCCAACCCTCCAACACACCATCATATGGCAGCTCTACTCTTTCCATACCACCACCACCACCACCACCACACCTCCTGCCTAAACACCCCCCTCCTTCCCTCCCTCCCTCACACACACAACACACCCAACCGCCCAGACCTCATCGCTCACACACCCCCGCGAGTGGACGAAGCGGGACGACAGAGCGCGAACTACAGCGAGAAGGTCGGTGTTTCCTTACAAGGCGGCCCTCTCATCTTGGGGCGCCACCAGACCGCCAGCACAGTGCCCTGGGCGGTTCCGCTCCCAACGCTTCGCCGTCAGTCGAAACCAACACGCGACAAGTCATTCATTTCGTGCCAACAACGTCCTCCTCAATACCCCCTACAAACATGTCCAACTCGACCCCATGCATCTCCTCCAAATCGTCCCTCTCTTTCTCTCTCACAGATCAACTCTCCTCCTCTTGCCTCTTCAAAAACCTCACGATTTACGGGGGGTATTGGTGGGGTGAGGGACTGGGTCGGGTTGGGTGGTGTATGCACGCCGGCGACGCTGAACGAAGAGAAATGGAAGAGGACGAAGAGCAGAGAGATGAGGGAGGCAGCACGTGTGAGTGGGTGGGCCAGCACACCAGATGTGTCGGGCGACGTTGGGACCTGAAGGCGCCTCAACTCCTGGCTAGCTGGCGCCCGTCCTACCGCCCCCTCCTCACTCCTTTTGCTTCTTCCTCCATCCCTTCTTCTTCCTCCTCCTCCTCCTCTTCTTCTTTTCTAAGGGGAAGATTTACTCGATACTAAAACACTGGTTATGGCTGATGGGTTAAGGGTATCAGGTGACGGTCGGGAGGTGTTGTAGCTGATGCGAAGTTAAAATAGTTAAATGAAGATGAACATGGCTGAGAAAACGGTACACACACACACACACACACACACACACACACACACACACACACACACACACAGACTGGTGGATGCCGCTATTGTGTGTGATATGCTCCTATACGCGTGTTTGTTTTATAGAGAGTGCGCGCGCGCGCTATATGTGTGTGTGTGTGTGTGTGTGTGTGTGTGTGTGTGGGACATCATCAAGACACACTATACTAACACCAGCAAAACCAACAGACCCGAGCATCATTTCACCCCCCCCCCCTTAAGTGACAAGCTAACGGAAACTACGCCAGGCAGACGATCGCCAGCCTCCTACCTGTGTTGCATATATAGTCCTCGGGCACAGGCTGTAGTGAAGACGATCTGGGATACTCATGGCAGTAAGACAATACTGAGACGTCTTGTTGCTTAGCGTGACTCATGCAGTGTGAGGTGGGGGGGGGTGTCAGATTGATGGCATGTTGTGAGGTGAGGTGTGAGACAGGATGAGGGCGTCTTGCGAGGTGAGGTGAGATGAGGCTGAGTGAGGGTATCTTGTCAGGTGAGGAAGGAAGGAAGAATCGGTCCTGCGAGGTGAGGGTGTATGACTCATTCATAATAAAAGGGCATCATATGTGGTGAGGTGAGGTGTGTGAGGGGGGGTGGTGAGGGCAGGAAAGAATGCGTGGTAGTCGAGGTAGGTGACACAGGTGGCAAAGAGGGGGTCACTGGTCCCTAGCATACCTCCTCCTCCTCCCTCCTCCTACCCCACCTAGCCTACCACCAGGTGTGCCTGCTCATTCATTCTCTCTCTCCCTCACTCTCTCCACTACCTCACCCAGTGCAGTCACCTTATAGATATCACTGCATACTTACACTTCTTTGTAATTAAGTCGTTAGGCAGGTGTGTGTGTGTGTGTGTGTGTGTGTGTGTGTGTGTGTGTGTGTGTGTGTGTGTGTGTGTGTGTGTGTGTGTGTGTGTGTGTGTGTGAGCAGATGGGTCTGGCTAAAATCCGTGCTTGTGCAACCTTTGACCCTGTCCACCACCACTACCACCACTACCACCACCACTACCACACACTACCCACTACCCCCCCCACCAACTATTATCCACCACCACCAACCTCTCTCTCTCTCTCTCTCTCTCTCTCTCTCCCCTCTCTCTCTCTCTCTCTCTCTCTCTCTCTCTCTCTCTCAGAATGCAAGTAGTACAGAGGCAGTGTTGGCCGCCCACAAACCCACGCACACGATGGCCAGCACCACAGTGAGGTCTTTGTCACCTCCTCTCTCTCTCTCTCTCTCTCTCTCTCTCTCCCTCTCTCTCTCTCTCTCTCTCTCTCTCTCTCTCTCTCTCTCTCTCTCACACACACTCTTTCTCACTTTCCCCATCTACTCAATCCCTGCTGCTACTCCTCGTCTATTTCTCTCTCTCTCATTTCTCTTCGCATATTATCTTCCTTCCTCCTCTTTCCCTCTGAAGGAAGAGATTAAGGTAAGGCGCAGGTGGACGATAGAGGGCGTGACGGGGTGAGGGTGAAAGGGGTGGGAGTGAGTGGGGTGAAAGGGACAAGAGTGAGTGGTGGGGTTTCCTTTTCTTCTCTTTTTCTTCTTCTTCTTCTTCTTCTTCTTCTTCTTCTTCTTCTTCTTCTTCACTTGTCCTTAGCATCGTCGACCTCCTCATCTATCATTCGGTCCCTCCTTTTCAGTATTCGTCATATTTCACATCCACTGTCTCTTATCCTCCTCCTCCTCCTCCTCCTCTTTCCATCTCTCCTTTCTTCCGTATCTCTCAGTTTCTCATAATTTCCTTCTTCCTCATTCTAAAATTTCTCCTACCTGTTATCTCTCCGTTTCCCACCATCTCTTTCTCTTCTATCTTTCTGTATTTCTCCTTCTTTTACCATCATTTCGCTGTTTCTCTCCTTCTCTCTTATCCACTATCTCTCTGCTTTCTCCATCTCCCTCCCTCCACCACGTTGATCCTAACACAAGGAAAAGGAGCTCATCTGTCTCCCGTCTCTCTCTCTCTCTCTCCTGTTTCTGGCCTACTCTCCCCCAGCCCTCCCTCCCTCTCTCCCTTCTACCTACCTTGTATCTCTATGTCTCTCAGCATGTCTCTCCCTTTACCACTTTGATCTCACCACAAGCTCAACCATCTGTCTGGGGTAATGATTCACAGAGAGCTAGTTAATATCTCTCCCTGGGTTAGCTGTCAGGAGTGAGAGATGTGTGCCTTCAGTCGACAGTGTCTTGTTTAACTCGGGGGCGCGCTCCGGGGTGCGACAGAAATGCATGCACGCGACGAATAGACGAGTACCCCCTAACACCTGTTGTCGTTTTTTGTTGGGGGCGTCGAGGCAAGAGGCGTATATTTTTACACTCTTATTCGTTTTATTTGTGTGTGTGGTTGTTTTTGTGTGTGTGTGTGTGTGTTTGTGCGTGTTTGTTGTTTTGTTCCTATCTGTGTGGGTAGTGATGGTAATGGTGTTTGTTGTGACTGTGTTAGGATGAGTGTTTAGGTGTTTGGTAAAAAGTCATTTACTCGTGTGTTTATGCGTGTGTGTGTGTGTGTGTGTGTGTGTGTGTGTGTGTGTGTGTGGATCAACTATTTGTTCTGTATAAAATGAGTTTTTTTTTTTTCGTCAACTTGTCGTACTCTGTCTGTCATAGCTGCCACAGTGCGGGGTAGGTCGTACGTGTGGCAGCGTATATAAGGAGACGTATTAAAAAAAACTCACTCACTGGGAAAAACATTATCAATCAGTTAGCAAAGACATGTGATTTAATGAAACATAATATAATATTGCAAGTAAAGCTAGAGTCTCAGTGTACATTTGATGTCATTTTGTACTTTTATGCTTTGGTTGAAATTGGTTATTTAGTTACGTTTGTAGATCTTAAGTTAGGAGAAAAATTAAACGTAAGAACAATTCAGAAACCGAATCCAATTGGTTACATTACAGAAAGTGGGAACAGAGAAGCATTTATTATCATAGAGAACGAGAGAAAGAAGTATTTAAAAACATCAGCAACTCTTATTGTTTCTTTCATTCTTTCTGCCTTTGTTCAGTAGTTCATTGTTCACTCTCGTTCACTGCCTCTTGATGTTCTTCTAATCTTGATAAAGGTTCATACATGTTCTCCAGTTATCCAGGTGTTACAGTGGAATCGTGTTTACCTGTGAGGGAGGGGACACACCTGAACACATCCTCTGTTATTCTGCTAATTTGAGTTATTAGATACGTCCAGAAAAGTCCCATTTGTTGTTAGGTTAGGTTAGGTTAGGTTAGGTACGGACGTTCTTTCTCTGTCATTTGTTTGTCTCTCTCTTGCTGATTATTCCCTGCATTAGTGTAATTTATCTCACTCTGTCTGTGCTTTATTCTGGATCCAGTTTATATCCAGGGTTTTGTATCACTTTTTACACTGTACACACACACACACACACACACACACACACATACACACACACACACACACACACACACACTCTTTCCCGGAACAGCAGAGGATAGTCTTTACATGATCCTCTCCCTCCCACTTCCCTCTCCCTTCTCCCTCCCTCTCCACCTCTACAGCTCCTTTCCCACTTCCTCTTCCCTCCACTCCAGCTCCCTCCTCCTCTCCTACCTCCCTCTCCTTCCCTCTCCCCCTCCCCTCTCCCCTTCCCTCTTCTTCCCCTTCCCTTGTTTCGTCTTATCCAACCTACCAAGACGTCCAGCATCGAATTATGTTCCTCTCGTGCCTTGTTTATCACTCTTCTCTCTAATTATCTCTTCCTTCTTCCTCCTCCTTCTTCTTCTTCTTCTCCTCCTCCCCCCTGCTTCCTTTGTTCCTATCCTTTCGTCTCTTTGTTTGTTTTTATCATGATATCTAATTTTGTCGTTGTTTTTGTGCTTTTGTTTACATGTTGTTTGTTATTGTTTTTGTTTTCTTTGTTTACATGTTTGTTATTGTTTATGTTTACGCTTTACTTGTTATTGTTTTTGTTTGTTTACATGTTGTTGATTATCGTGTTTTTGTTTTGTTTTACTTCTCTCTTTTGTAATTGATAATCCTTCTGTCTATTGTGTTCTCTTTCCTGACAGACAGACAGACAGACAGACAGACAGACAGACATAAAACTACCATACAGACAGACAGACAGACATATAGAACGACCAGACAGACAGACAGATAGAGAGACATATTGAACAGACAGGCAGACAGAGAGACAGACATATAGAACAGATAGACAGACAGGCAGACAGACAGACAGGCAGTGAATACCACCAACAAGCAGGACGGGGCAATATAATGTTACACATTAATTCAAGGTTAGAGTAAATGGGTTAATTTAAAGCGAGATAAATAGTTGTTTGTTTTAGTCTAAGTCAGTTGTCTGGTGGTGAACAGGTGTGTGTGTGTGTGTGTGTGTGTGTGTGTGTGTGTGTGTGTGTGTGTGTGTGTGTGTGTGTGTGTGTGTGTGTGTGTGTGCTTTTTACTCTTTCATCATCTCTTTTCCTCGTTTAATCTTCCCTTTTTATATTTATCATACTCTCTCTCTCTCTCTCTCTCTCTCTCTAACAATGAACTTCTCGCTAACAACTTAATTAACCAGTCAGCTGGTGTTTACATACGTCAAGAGAGAGAGAGAGAGGATGGGAAGAAATGTCAATAAACAAATTTAGTGTGTCACCAGCTCTCTCTCTCTCTCTCTCTCTCTCTCTTATCCGCCTTCTTCTCTTCTCCTTCACTCTCTAACTTTCCCAATTCCTTTATTCTCTTCTATCTTCTCCTCTAATTTATCCCCCATTTCTCCCCCCCTCTCTCCTTCATTCCCTCTCCCTCCTCCCCACTCGTTTCTTCCTCCCCCCTCTTCCTCTCTCTCCCTTATTTCCTCCTCCTCTTCTCTACCCCCTCCCCCCTGTCCTCCCTTCCCCTCTCTACCCCTCCCCTTCTCTACCCCCTCCCCTTCTCTCCCCCTCCCTTCTCTCCTCCCTTCTCCTACCCCCTCCCCTTCTCTACCCCTTCTCCCTTCTCTACCCCTCCCCTCTCTTACCTTCCACCTTCTCCCCTTCTCCCCCCTCCCCACGTCAGTTGCTCGGTACCAGTTGCCAAACCCACAACACCAGCCTTCAACCACCTGTGGACGGGATGATCGTGGAGGATGGCGTGGGGTGGGGGTGTAGGGGCGTGGGGGGTGTGTGGGGCGTGGAGGGGTGTGAGGGCGTGGAGAGTGTGGGGGCGTGGAGAGGTGTAAGCGTGGAAAGAGTGTGTGAGGGCGTGGAGGAGTGTGTGAGGGTCGTGGAGGAGTGTAAGGGAGGAGGGTGGGGGGTCGTGGAGGGTGTGGAGGAGGGGTGTGGGGCGTGGAGGTGTGGGGGTCGGGAGGTGGGGGCGGGAGGTGGGGGTGTGGAGGGTGTGGTGGGCGTGGAGGGAGATGTGGGGGGTGTGTGAGGGGTGTGGAGGGGGTGTGTGGGGGCGTGGAGGGGGTGTGTGAGGGGGCGTGGGGAGTGTGTGGGGGACGTGGGGGGAGTGTGTGGGGGTCGTGGAGGAGGTGTGGGGGTGTGGAGGTGTGTGGGGGGCGTGGAGGGTGGTGGGGGCGTGGAGGGGTGTGTGGGGGTGTGGAGGTGTGTGGGGGTGTGGGGCGTGGGGGTGTGTGGGGGACGTGGAGGGTGTGTGGGGGTGGGGAGTGTGGGGGTGGGGGGTGTGTGGGGGGTGGATGGTGTGAGGGGCGTGGTGGGAGTGTGGGGCGTGGAGGGTGTGGGGGGCGTGGAAGAGTATGGGAGCATGGAAGAGTGGGGGGCGTGGAGGGAGTGGGGGAGGGTGTGGGGGCGTGGAGGTGTGGGGGGGGGAATGTGTGGGGACGTGGAGGGGTGTGTGGGCGTGGAGGCGTGTGTGGGGTCGTGAAGGAATGTGTGTGGGGGTGGGTGGGGGCGTGAGGGGGGTGTGGGGGCGTGTGGGGGTCGCGGAGGTGTGTGGGGGACGTGGAAGAGTGTGTGGGAGCGTGGAAGAAGCGTGGAAGAGTGTGGGGAGCGTGGAAGAGTGTGGGGAGCGTGGAGGAGTGTGTGGGGGGCGTGGGGGTTATTCGATGGTTGGTGTTCAAGCCATCTATAGGTGAAAGATTGAAACTATTATTAATTTGATTTTTAATAACGAGAATTTCTCCTCTGATCATTCTTTCACCTGGTAATTTATTTTAAAATGTAATTAATATGTTTTTATTTTTTCTACACATAAATAAATGTTTTAATTAAATTGTTTCATTATTTACAGGTTTAGATACTATTCAGGGGTCTTTAGTTCACTGTGTCGAAAGGTACACTGGCACCTACTGATCTCACTGACCTCACGTGCCCCACACACACAACTGTATTCTCATCCCAATCTTACGTTCAAGTATAGTGTTTATAGTATTATCTACCACCCCCCTCTTTCTATCTCTCAGTCTCTCTCTATATGACACGCGAAGTCTGTACCCCGATAATATGAATTCCAAAAGGTGGGGGAAGGGGAGAAGGGGGGGGGGGAGGAGGGGGGTGTATATTAGATCTACCATAACTTGTCTATTATTCACCATGACCTACTACTATGCCCCACCACCATGACCCACTACTATGCCCCACCACCTTGACCCACCACCAAACCTGTGTCATTCTGTAGTCCTATCTATCTATCTATCAGTCTGTGTGTGTGTGTGTGTCTATCTGTTTCCGTTTAATTTTTATATCATCATGTGCGTACTACACTCACCTTTATACTTCTGTCAATAATATATTTTATATATTATACATGTCACTATATCAGTTTCCTTGCTTTGTATTTCAGGGCAGATACTGTAGAAGACGAAGACGAAGAAGTAGAAGAGGGAAAAAGAAGACGATAAAGAAGAGGAATAGATTAAAAGTTGTTGCCAACATATTATCTATATTATTAACATTAATTACAATATTATTATTATTATTATTATTATTATTATTATTATTATTATTATTATTATTATTATTATTATTTATAACAATAAAACATGTTGTCCACAAAAGGGTAATTTTATTTTCCGTAAAAAAAAAAAAACAGCCGCCTTAAAATTCATGGGCTGAATACCTTGAATTCTTACTTCACATTGAAATCCAATAAGTGATGTAATACTATTTTTTTGGGGGCCATAATCCACTTTAATAATAACGCTAACAGTGCTGAAATTCAGTAAAAATAAAGATTTATTAATAAAAGAAATAACATTCTAGCGATCGTTTAGATTTTGAGTTGAGCTAAAAATACAGAATATATTCGTCTCTATTTGGGCGACGGCGGTGGAGTATACTGTATGTGGATGTGAGCAGTAGTGTGTATGTAAGTGGTGCTGGTGATGGAAGCGTCCGATCTGGTCGGGCGAATTGTGCATTTTTCACCAAAATCAAAATCTAAACCAGACGTGGAATAGCGTTCTAATTGCGCTCATTCGATGAGGCATGTTCGAAAACCCTTTCTTTTGTAAAAGGTTGCTCATAATTAATTTCAGAGCGATTAGAACACTATTAAAGGAATTACAACTACATTTCTTTCCAGGAAGTGTCATCTCATAATATTGCTATTACCGGCCTCAGGGTGTTTTTTTATTGATTTCGAAAGTAAATAATACCCCCAAATTTCATTTCGAAATGTAGGTTTGCTGATTTAGTAGAACCTTGACTGGTATATCGTCTCGAAGAGTGATGAGAGGTACCTGTAAAGTCACCTGGAGGGTGTCTGGGACGCTTTATTGCTATTCCTTTATATTGACAGCAACATTTATTCCATCAAATGGACAAATAATCATCGATTTAGAAGAATTACTAACAACGGATTTCTTCACATTCCAAGCAGAAAGGGCGGTGAAGGGTAAAGTCTCCATATCTTCCCTTAATATTGCTCTAATCCCCTCACAAATTCATTATGAGCAAAGGCCTTTAATAAAGGGTCTTTGAATACGCCGCATCTAATGAGCGCAATCGGGACGTGGTTCCATGGCTGGTTTAGATTTTGATTTTGAGGAAAAATGCAAAATTCGTCTCAACTCGGGCTGTGGGTGCGTGTTTGGTGGTGGTGGGGGCAACGCGACGTCCAACTAAATCCTCCGATTACTGTATTTTACCTTTAGATTTGGTGTTGAGCGCAAAATAGAGTATTATCTAGAGGTGGGCGAAGACGGTGATGTATGTGTATGTGTGTGGTAGTGTGTACGTATTTGGTGCTGGTGACGGCAGCGTCTGACCTGGTCACGGGAATTGTGCATTTTTCATCAAAATAAAATCTAAAGCAGGTATGGAATCGTGTTCTGATTGCGCTGAATCGATACACCATGTTTCAAAGGCACTTTTCTTTGGCAGGTTCTTTGCTCATATGTAATTCAGGCGATTAAGAGCAATATTAATGGAATTGCGGCTTCCACATTGCCTTTCCAGGATGAAGCTCATATGTATTGCTATTATCGGCCCCAAGGTATATTTTATTTATTTCGGAAGTAAATAATACACCCAAATTTCATTTCCATATACAGGTTTACTGGTGTAGTAAGGGTTTGACTGGAATATCGTCCTGAAGAGTGATGAGAGGTACCTGTAAAGTCACTTGGAGGGTGTCTGGGATGCTTTATTGCTATTCTTTTATATTGACAACATTTATTCCATCAAATGGACAAATAATCATCGATTTAGAAGAATTACTAACAACGGATTTCTTCACATTCAACGAAGAGACTGGTGAAGGGTAAAGTCTCCATATCTTCCTTAATATTGCTCTAATCCCTCTGAAATTCATTATGAGCAAAGAAACCTTCACTAAAGAAAGAGTCTTTTAATACGCCGCATCTAATGAGCGCAATCGGGACGCGATTCCATGGCTGGTTTAGATTTTGATTTTGAGGAAAAATGCAGAATTCGTCTCATCTTGGGCTGTGGGTGTGTTTGTGGTGGTGGTGGTGGAGGCGACGTCCGGCTGAATCCTTCGAATACTGTATTTTTACCTTTAGATTTGGTGTTGAGCGCAAAATAGAGTATTGTCTAGAGGTAGGCGACGACGGTGATGTATGTGTATGTTTGTGGTAGTGTGTACGTATTTGGTGCTGGTGACGGCAGCGTCTGACCTGATACAGAGATTGTGCGTTTTTTCCTCAAATAAAATCTAAAGCAGGCGTTATGGAATCGTGTTCTGATTGCGCTGAATCGATACACCATGTTCGAAAACCCTTTCTTTGGCAAGGTTTCTTTGCTCATATGTAATTTCAGAGCGATTGAAACAATATTAATGGAATTGCAGCTACATTACTTTCAGGATGACTTCACGCTAATAATATTGCTATTATCGGCCCAAGGTATATTTTATTGGTTTCAGGAAGTAAACAGCTACACCCAAATTTCATTTCCATATACAAGGATTTGCTGGTGTAAGCAAAAGTTTAATGAATATCGTCCTGAAGAGTGATGAGGAGAGTACCTGTAAAGTCACTTGGAGGGTGTCTGGGATGCTTTATTGCTATTCTTTTATATTGACAACATTTATTCCATAAATTGGACAAATAATCATCGACTTAGAAGAATTACTAACAACGGATTTCTTCACATTCAACGAAGAGACTGGTGAAGGGTAAAGTCTCCATATCTTCCTTAATATTGCTCTAATCCCTCTGAAATTCATTATGAGCAAAGAAACCTTTACTAAAGAAAGGGTCTTTGAATACGCCGCATCTAATGAGCGCAATCGGGACGTGGTTCCATGGCTGGTTTAGATTTTGATTTTGAGGAAAAATGCAAAATTCGTCTCAACTCGGGCTGTGGGTGCGTGTTTGGTGGTGGTGGGGGCGACGCGACGTCCAACTAAATCCTCCGATTACTGTATTTTACCTTTAGATTTGGTGTTGAGCGCAAAATAGAGTATTATCTAGAGGTGGGCGAAGACGGTGATGTATGTGTATGTGTGTGGTAGTGTGTACGTATTTGGTGCTGGTGACGGCAGCGTCTGACCTGGTCACGGGAATTGTGCATTTTTCATCAAAATAAAATCTAAAGCAGGTATGGAAACGTGTTCTGATTGCGCTGAATCGATACAGCATGTTCGAAAACCCTTTCTTTGGCAAAGGTTTCTTTGCTCATATGTAATTTCAGAGCGATTAGAGCAATATTAATGGAATTGCAGCTACATTACTTTCCAGGATGACTCCGCTAATAATATTGCTATTATCGGCCCCAAGGTATATTTTATTGGTTTCGGAAGTAAATAATACACCCAAATTTCATTTCCATATACAGGTTTGCTGGTGTAGTAAGGGTTTGGCTGGAATATCGTCCTGAAGAGTGATGAGAGGTACCTGTAAAGTCACTTGGACGGTGTCTGGGATGCTTTATTGCTATTCTTTTATATTGACAACATTTATTCCATAAATTGGACAAATAATCATCGACTTAGAAGAATTACTAACAACGGATTTCTTCACATTCAACGAAGAGACTGGTGAAGGGTAAAGTCTCCATATCTTCCTTAATATTGCTCTAATCCCTCTGAAATTCATTATGAGCAAAGAAACCTTTACTAAAGAAAGGGTCTTTGAATACGCCGCATCTAATGAGCGCAATCGGGACGTGGTTCCATGGCTGGTTTAGATTTTGATTTTGAGGAAAAATGCAAAATTCGTCTCAACTCGGGCTGTGGGTGCGTGTTTGGTGGTGGTGGGGGCGACGCGACGTCCAACTAAATCCTCCGATTACTGTATTTTACCTTTAGATTTGGTGTTGAGCGCAAAATAGAGTATTATCTAGAGGTGGGCGAAGACGGTGATGTATGTGTATGTGTGTGGTAGTGTGTACGTATTTGGTGCTGGTGACGGCAGCGTCTGACCTGGTCACGGGAATTGTGCATTTTTCATCAAAATAAAATCTAAAGCAGGTATGGAATCGTGTTCTGATTGCGCTGAATCGATACAGCATGTTCGAAAACCCTTTCTTTGGCAAAGGTTTCTTTGCTCATATGTAATTTCAGAGCGATTAGAGCAATATTAATGGAATTGCAGCTACATTACTTTCCAGGATGACTCCGCTAATAATATTGCTATTATCGGCCCCAAGGTATATTTTATTGGTTTCGGAAGTAAATAATACACCCAAATTTCATTTCCATATACAGGTTTGCTGGTGTAGTAAGGGTTTGGCTGGAATATCGTCCTGAAGAATGATGAGAGGTACCTGTAAAGTCACTTGGACGGTGTCTGGGATGCTTTATTGCTATTCTTTTATATTGACAACATTTATTCCATAAATTGGACAAATAATCATCGACTTAGAAGAATTACTAACAACGGATTTCTTCACATTCAACGAAGAGACTGGTGAAGGGTAAAGTCTCCATATCTTCCTTAATATTGCTCTAATCCCTCTGAAATTCATTATGAGCAAAGAAACCTTTACTAAAGAAAGGGTCTTTGAATACGCCGCATCTAATGAGCGCAATCGGGACGTGGTTCCATGGCTGGTTTAGATTTTGATTTTGAGGAAAAATGCAAAATTCGTCTCAACTCGGGCTGTGGGTGCGTGTTTGGTGGTGGTGGGGGCGACGCGACGTCCAACTAAATCCTCCGATTACTGTATTTTACCTTTAGATTTGGTGTTGAGCGCAAAATAGAGTATTATCTAGAGGTGGGCGAAGACGGTGATGTATGTGTATGTGTGTGGTAGTGTGTACGTATTTGGTGCTGGTGACGGCAGCGTCTGACCTGGTCACGGGAATTGTGCATTTTTCATCAAAATAAAATCTAAAGCAGGTATGGAAACGTGTTCTGATTGCGCTGAATCGATACAGCATGTTCGAAAACCCTTTCTTTGGCAAAGGTTTCTTTGCTCATATGTAATTTCAGAGCGATTAGAGCAATATTAATGGAATTGCAGCTACATTACTTTCCAGGATGACTCCGCTAATAATATTGCTATTATCGGCCCCAAGGTATATTTTATTGGTTTCGGAAGTAAATAATACACCCAAATTTCATTTCCATATACAGGTTTGCTGGTGTAGTAAGGGTTTGGCTGGAATATCGTCCTGAAGAGTGATGAGAGGTACCTGTAAAGTCACTTGGACGGTGTCTGGGATGCTTTATTGCTATTCTTTTATATTGACAACATTTTATTCCATAAATTAGGCCAAATAATCATCGACTTAGAAATTACTAACATGGTTCTTCACATTCAACGAAGAGACTGGTGAAGGGGTAAAGTCTCCTATCTTCCTTAATATTGCTTTCTAATCCTTTGAAATTCATTATGAGCAAAAGCCTTTACCAAAGAAAGGGTCTTTGAATACGCCGCATCTAATGAGCACCAATCGGGACGTGGTTCCATGGCTGGTTTAGATTTTGATTTGAGAAAATGCAAAATTCTACGTCGCTCGGGCTGTGGGTGCGTGTTTGGTGGTGGTGGGGGCGACGCGACGTCCAACTAAATCCTCCGATTACTGTATTTTACCTTTAGATTTGGTGTTGAGCGCAAAATAGAGTATTATCTAGAGGTGGGCGAAGACGGTGATGTATGTGTATGTGTGTGGTAGTGTGTACGTATTTGGTGCTGGTGACGGCAGCGTCTGACCTGGTCACGGGAATTGTGCATTTTTCATCAAAATAAAATCTAAAGCAGGTATGGAATCGTGTTCTGATTGCGCTGAATCGATACAGCATGTTCGAAAATCCTTTCTTTGGCAAGGTTTCTTTGCTCATATCGTTTCAGGCGTTGGAGCACAATATTAATAGATTGCAGCTACATTACTTTCCAGGATGACTCGCTAATATCTATTGCCAATAACTCCGGCCCCAAGGTATATTTTATTTGGTTTTAGATATAAATAATACACCCAAATTTCATTTCCATATACAGGTTTGCTGGTGTAAGTAAGGGTTTAGCTGGAATACCGTCCTGAAGAGTGATGAGGGGCACACAAGTCACTTGGACGGTGTCTGGGATGCTTTATTGCTATTCTTTTTATATTGACAACATTTATTCCATAAATTGGACAAATAATCATCGACTTAGAAGAATTACTAACAACGGATTTCTTCACATTCAACGAAGAGACTGGTGAAGGGTAAAGTCTCCATATCTTCCTTAATATTGCTCTAATCCCTTTGAAATTCATTATGAGCAAAGAAACCTTTACTAAAGAAAGGGTGTTTGAATACGCCGCATCTAATGAGCGCAATCGGGACGTGGTTCCATGGCTGGTTTAGATTTTGATTTTGAGGAAAAATGCAAAATTCGTCTCAACTTGGGCTGTGGGTGCGTTTGTGGTGGTGGTGGTGGTGGTGGGGGCGACGTCCGAATTAATCCTTCGATTACTGTATTTTACCTTTAGATTTGGCGTTGAGCGCAAAATAGAGTATTGTCTAGAGGTGGGCGAAGACGGTGATGTATGTGTATGTGTGTGGTAGTGTGTACGTATTTGGTGCTGGTGACGGCAGCGTCTGACCTGGTCACGCGAATTGTGCATTTTTCATCAAAATCAAAATCTAAAGCAGCTATAGAATCGTGTTCTAGTTGCGCTCAATCGATACAGCATGTTCGAAAACCCTTTGTTTGGCAAAGGTTTCTTTGCTCATAAGTAATTTCAGAGCGATTAGATCAATATTAATGGAATTGCAGCTACATTTCTTTCCAGGATGTCTACGCTCATATTATTGCTATTATCGGCCCCAAGGTATATTTTATTTATTTCGGAAGTAAATAATACACCCAAATTTCATTTCCATATGCAGGTTTGCCGGTGTAGTAAGGGTTCGGCTGGAATATCGTCCTGAAGAGTGATGAGAGGTACCTGTAAAGTCATTTGGAGGGCGTCTGGGATGCTTTATTGCTATTCCTTTATATTGACAACATTTATTCCATCAATTGGACAAATAATCATCGACTTGGAAGAATTACTAACAACGGATTTCTTCACATCCAACGAAGAGACTGGTGAAGGGTAAAGTCTCCATATCTTCCTTAATATTGCTCTAATCCCTCTGAAATTCATTATGAGCAAAGAAACTTTTACCAAAGAAAGGGTCTTTGCTTACGCTGCATCTAATGAGCGCAATCGGGACGCGATTCCATGGCTGGTTTAGATTTTGATTTTGAGGAAAAATGCAGAATTCGTCTCACCTTGGGGTGTGGGTGCGTTTGTGGTGGTGGTGGTGGTTCTGGGGGCGACGTCCGACTTAATCCTTCGATTACTGTATTTTACCTTTAGATTTGGTGTTGAGCGCAAAATAGAGTATTGTCTAGAGGTGGGCGAAGACGGTGATGTATGTGTATGTGTGTGGTAGTGTGTACGTATTTGGTGCTGGTGACGGCAGCGTCTGACCTGGTCACGCGAATTGTGCATTTTTCATCAAAATCAAAATCTAAAGCAGCTATAGAATCGTGTTCTAGTTGCGCTCAATCGATACAGCATGTTCGAAAACCCTTTGTTTGGCAAAGGTTTCTTTGCTCATAAGTAATTTCAGAGCGATTAGATCAATATTAATGGAATTGCAGCTACATTTCTTTCCAGGATGTCTACGCTCATATTATTGCTATTATCGGCCCCAAGGTATATTTTATTTATTTCGGAAGTAAATAATACACCCAAATTTCATTTCCATATGCAGGTTTGCCGGTGTAGTAAGGGTTCGGCTGGAATATCGTCCTGAAGAGTGATGAGAGGTACCTGTAAAGTCATTTGGAGGGCGTCTGGGATGCTTTATTGCTATTCCTTTATATTGACAACATTTATTCCATCAATTGGACAAATAATCATCGACTTGGAAGAATTACTAACAACGGATTTCTTCACATCCAACGAAGAGACTGGTGAAGGGTAAAGTCTCCATATCTTCCTTAATATTGCTCTAATCCCTCTGAAATTCATTATGAGCAAAGAAACCTTTACTAAAGAAAGGGTCTTTGCTTACGCTGCATCTAATGAGCGCAATCGGGACGCGATTCCATGGCTGGTTTAGATTTTGATTTTGAGGAAAAATGCAGAATTCGTCTCACCTTGGGGTGTGGGTGCGTTTGTGGTGGTGGTGGTGGTGGTGGGGGCGACGTCCGACTGAATCCTTCGATTACTGTATTTTACCTTTAGATTTGGCGTTGAGCGCAAAATAGAGTATTGTCTAGAGGTGGGCGAAGACGGTGATGTATGTGTATGTGTGTGGTAGTGTGTACGTATTTGGTGCTGGTGACGGCAGCGTCTGACCTGGTCACGCGAATTGTGCATTTTTCATCAAAATCAAAATCTAAAGCAGCTATAGAATAGTGTGCTGATTGCGCTCAATCGATACAGCATGTTCGAAAACCCTTTGTTTGGCAAAGGTTTCTTTGCTCATAAGTAATTTCAGAGCGATTAGAGCAATATTAATGGAATTGCAGCTACATTTCTTTCCAGGATGTCTACGCTCATATTATTGCTATTATCGGCCCCAAGGTATATTTTATTGATTTCGGAAGTAAATAATACACCCAAATTTCATTTCCATATACAGGTTTGCCGGTGTAGTAAGGGTTCGACTGGAATATCGTCCTGAAGAGTGATGAGAGGTACCTGTAAAGTCACTTGGAGGGCGTCTGGGATGCTTTATTGCTATTCCTTTATATTGACAACATTTATTCCATCAATTGGACAAATAATCATCGACTTAGAAGAATTACTAACAACGGATTTCTTCACATCCAACGAAGAGACTGGTGAAGGGTAAAGTCTCCATATCTTCCTTAATATTGCTCTAATCCCTCTGAAATTCATTATGAGCAAAGAAACCTTTACTAAAGAAAGGGTCTTTGAATCATGCATCTAATAAGCGCCAATCGGACGTAGTTCCATAGCTGGTTTAGATTTGAATTTGAGGAAAAAACTAAAAATTCGTCTCAACTCGGGCTGTGGTGCGTGTTTGGTGGTGTTGGTGGGGGCGACGCGACGTCCAACTAAATCCTCGATGCCTTATTTTACCTTTAGATTTGGTGTTGAGCGCAAAATAGAGTATTATCTAGAGAGGTGGGCAGGAACGGTGATATGTGTATGTGTGTGGTGTGTGCGTATTTGGCAGTGCTGGTGACAGCAGCGTCTGACCTAGTCACAGGAATTGTGCATTTTCATCAAAATAAAATCTAAAGCAGAGTATGGAATCGTGTTCTGGTGCGCTGAATCGATACAGCATGTTCAAAACCCTTTCTTTGGCAAAGATTTCTTTGCTCATATGTAATTTCAGAGCGATTAGAGCAATATTAATGGAATTACCTTCATTACTTTCCAGGATGACTCCGCTAATAATATTGCTATTATCGGCCCCAAGGTATATTTTATTGATTTCGGAAGAAAATAACACACCCAAATTTCATTTCCATATACAGGTTTGAAGGTGTAGTAAGGGTTTGACAGGAATATCGTCCTGAAGAGTGATGAGAGGTACCTGTAAAGTCACTTGGAGGGTGTCTGGGATGCTTTATTGCTATTCTTTTATATTGACAACATTTATTCCATCAAATGGACAAATAATCATCGATTTAGAAGAATTACTAACAACGGATTTCTTCACATTCAACGAAGAGACTGGTGAAGGGTAAAGTCTCCATATCTTCCTTAATATTGCTCTAATCCCTATGAAATTCATTATGAGCAAAGAAACCTTTACTAAAGAAACGGTCTTTTAATACGCCGCATCTAATGAGCGCAATCGGGACGCGATTCCATGGCTGGTTTAGATTTTGATTTTGAGGAAAAATGCAGAATTCGTCTCACCTTGGGCTGTGGGTGCGTTCGTGGTGGTGGTGGTGGAGGCGACGTCCGGCTGAATCCTTCGAATACTGTATTTTTACCTTTAGATTTGGTGTTGAGCGCAAAATAGAGTATTGTCTAGAGGTAGGCGACGACGGTGATGTATGTGTATGTTTGTGGTAGTGTGTACGTATTTGGTGTTGGTGACGGCAGCGTCTGACCTGGTCACGCGAATTGTGCATTTTTCATCAAAATCAAAATCTAAAGCAGCCACGGAATAGCGTTCTGATTCCACTCCATCGATACAGCATGTTCGAAAACCCTTTCTTCGAGAAAGGTTTCTTTGTTCATAAGTAATTTCATAGCGATTAGAGCATTATTAATGGAATTGCAGCTACATTTCTTTCCGGGATGTCTCCGCTCATAATAATGCTATTATCGGCCCCAAGGTATATTTTATTGATTTCGGAAGTAAATAATACACCCAAATTTCATTTCCATATACAGGTTTACTGGTGTAGTAAGGGTTTGACTGGAATATCGTCCTGAAGAGTGATGAGAGGTACCTGTAAAGTCACTTGGAGGGTGTCTGGGATGCTTTATTGCTATTCTTTTATATTGACAACATATATTCCATCAAATGGACAAATAATCATCGATTTAGAAGAATTACTAACAACGGATTTCTTCACATTCAACGAAGAGACTGGTGAAGGGTAAAGTCTCCATATCTTCCTTAATATTGCTCTAATCCCTCTGAAATTCATTATGAGCAAAGAAACCTTTACCAAAGAAAGGGTCTTTTAATACGGCGCATCTAATGAGCGCAATCGGGACGCGATTCCATGGCTGGTTTAGATTTTGATTTTGAGGAAAAATGCAGAATTCGTCTCACCTTGGGCTGTGGGTGCGTTTGTGGTGGTGGTGGTGGTGGAGGCGACGTCCGGCTGAATCCTTCGAATACTGTATTTTTACCTTTAGATTTGGTGTTGAGCGCAAAATAGAGTATTGTCTAGAGGTAGGCGACGACGGTGATGTATGTGTATGTTTGTGGTAGTGTGTACGTATTTGGTGCTGGTGACGGCAGCGTCTGACCTGGTCACGCGAATTGTGCATTTTTCATCAAAATCAAAATCTAAAGCAGCCACGGAATCGCGTTCTGATTGCGCTCCATCGATACAGCATGTTCGAAAACCCTATCTTCGAGAAAGGTTTCTTTGCTCATAAGTAATTTCATAGCGATTAGAGCATTATTAATGGAATTGCAGCTACATTTCTTTCCGGGATGTCTCCGCTCATAAAATGCTATTATCGGCCCCAAGGTATATTTTATTGATTTCGGAAGTAAATAATACACCCAAATTTCATTTCCATATACAGGTTTACTGGTGTAGTAAGGGTTTGACTGGAATATCGTCCTGAAGAGTGATGAGAGGTACCTGTAAAGTCACTTGGAGGGTGTCTGGGATGCTTTATTGCTATTCTTTTATATTGACCCACATTTATTCCATCAAATGGACAAATAATCATCGATTTAGAAGAATTACTAACAACGGATTTCTTCACATTCAACGAAGAGACTGGTGAAGGGTAAAGTCTCCATATCTTCCTTAATATTGCTCTAATCCCTCTGAAATTCATTATGAGCAAAGAAACCTTTACTAAAGAAAGGGTCTTTGAATACGCCGCATCTAATGAGCGCAATCGGGACGTGGTTCCATGGCTGGTTTAGATTTTGATTTTGAGGAAAAATGCAAAATTCGTCTCAACTCGGGCTGTGGGTGCGTGTTTGGTGGTGGTGGGGGCGACGCGACGTCCAACTAAATCCTCAGATTACTGTATTTTACCTTTAGATTTGGTGTTGAGCGCAAAATAGAGTATTATCTAGAGGGGGGCGAAGACGGTGATGTATGTGTATGTGTGTGGTAGTGTGTACGTATTTGGTGCTGGTGACGGCAGCGTCTGACCTGGTCACGGGAATTGTGCATTTTTCATCAAAATAAAATCTAAAGCAGGTATGGAATCGTGTTCTGATTGCGCTGAATCGATACAGCATGTTCGAAAACCCTTTCTTTGGCAAAGGTTTCTTTGCTCATATGTAATTTCAGAGCGATTAGAGCAATATTAATGGAATTGCAGCTACATTACTTTCCAGGATGACTCCTCTAATAATATTGCTATTAT